>NC_056739.1:1857796897-1857809397 GCF_019279795.1 Protopterus annectens
CCATGGTTTACTGTTAGCATCTTATAACTAACCCATCCACTGTTACTTTTTATTTCCTCTGCTCTCCTTCACCTAACCTCCTCTTGAATGTATATATCAAAGTACAGCTCATCCTCCATCCTGTCAGACTATTTCACTCCTCATCAACTTTCTCTATGAAGCAGAACTTCTCAGATCATGGTTAAAGCATGCTCCTTCTTTTTGAAACTGATAGCCTCACTACCATTTCTTCCCATTTCTACTCATCTGTCCTCTTTCAAGATCTGTAAACTTGGATGATATTTCCCATTTCTCTTTGTCTCTAGCATGAAGTTTCCTGTTATTACCTGTTGATGTAGTTTTGTCTCTCTATGCCATCAGTTACCCCTTCTCTTTATAGTCTTTTGAGTATTGCTATGTTCCTTTAGTTACAAGGCTTTTTTACATAGCATTGCACTACAGGCCTGGTAAGTATAAAGCACTGTGGGCAAATGATCTCCTTGTTCTTCTACTGGCTTTGGCTACAGTCTTGTCACTGTCTAGCCAACAGGGCAACCATTTAAAATTTCAAGAACAGCTAAAGCTAGTGCCAAAACATGGAGACTGAATGGTCAATAACAGACTTACATATGTTACATTCAAGGTGCCATTTCTCAGAAAATTCCCTTTTCTCTGAGATATGACAGTCTCGGGGATGGTATATATAAGTTTAGGGGGTTACCCCCCCACACAAAAAGAAGTTTAAAGGAGAAGAGTGATTTTTTAACATTCACACTTCTGTGTTTTTGGTCTTTTTTTTGGCTTGTCAGCATTTTGAGTGCTGACATTTCAATAGGGAGCAACTTAATAGTCCATTGATGCAGTTGTCATAGCAGCCAAGTAATTTTCTTTTTTATCTGTTTGAGTTCCATACCATGTCTGTAATGAATGAGTTGTTCCCCAACATGGAGTACTTTGGTTTTGTCTAATCTGAACCTTAGCTGCATTCTGTCTGTCTGCCCATTTAGCCAGCAACCCCAGATCTTATCCCTACTCCACATTTTCAATTGTCCAAATGTCCTACTATTTTGCAACTGTCCACACACACGTTGATGTTCTCTCACTGTCCTTTGCTATGTCTGAGTAGAACACACTGCACAGCATCAGAGTTACCAAAAATTTTATTTGCCTGGCTTCCCTGGACATTGTTGAGTGTAAACTTGATGAGTTTCAGTTTATTTTTTTAATTCCTGATTTAGAATTCCCTGATTGCTTTGTCAGTATAATATCACTGTTGGTGCAGTCTATGTGTACAATGGCAGTGATTCAGACTTTTTTTTCTATATTTTTCACAACTATGCAACCATTAACTTAACACATATGTATAAGTAAGGGGCGGGGACAAGCAACCCATATTAGGGCTGCAGGGAAGTCCCCCCCCCCCCATAAAAGTTTGCTATAATTTTTCTTTGTGGGGAAATTTTAGCCAAATTGGTTTATCCAACAGAACTTTTTTTCTAGATAAATCTCAGTGAAATATAGGGAAAGCTTTTCTCCATTGACAAGCATGGCCACTATCCTGGACTTGTTCACAAGTGGTGTAAAACTGTTCCCATAGCCCTAACACTGCATCACCCCTCACTACTATGGCATACCCCCACCTCTTCCCTTTTAAAAAATCTTATCTTACCATTTCTTTAAAAGCCAGTAGTCTTATAAACTTACTCAGCAGTCTTTTGTCTGCTACCAAACAAATACATAAACGAAATCTAAATAGACTGCATTTTATTAGGATACCAATTTGCATATAGCTGTGACCCACTTGTAGAACTGGAGGAAAACAGACTAGCAGGAACTTTCTGCTATGAAGCCATGCTGACCTATGTCCTATGGCTAGTAACAGAAAAGAAATGCCATCTGTCTTTGACACAGAATATGCTGCATCACTTTCCCAAACACGCAGGTCTGGATGACAGGTCTGTAGATTTTAAGGGTGGTCTGTCTTCCTTCTTTAGGCAGCAGGACTGCTATAGAATGTTCCTCTTATGCAGATGTCTCCCAAATGACTAGTGATATTTTGCATGGATGTTCTGGGGTTTTCAACATAACCCCAGCCAGATATTTGATGTTATGTGGCTATCCATCCAGATATAGTACCTTGCCTTAAACTAGCCAACTTGTGTTCTCCTTTAGTGGTTTCTGTTGATTCACTTATCCAAGCTTTCCTATGCACATGCTTCATTCCCAAACCATATTCTTCCCTTTAGCTCCATGAACACAAAGATAAACACCATGCTTAGCATTTCCTCTTGCTCTCCCTCCTCTGCAGACCGGCCTGATGAGGACTATCCTTTCCCTTTCTTCATTATGCACCTAAAATCCTTATTCCTTTGCATTATTCCCTCTTTTTCTTTTTCTACCATAGCTTAAACTTTCTAATCTCCTTAGTGACTTAGCTTCTTTAAACTATTGTCTTTCTGTCACTCCTCCATCCATCCATGTCCTATATGAATTATTTTCTCAATTACTGCCTCATTGATAATTTTATTTAGCTGTAAAGGTCACTGTATCCTTTTTTCCTTTGGTTATTCTTACTTGCTTCCCCTTATATTGCCCTAACTTTTCCTCATGCAACACTGTTCCCCGCTATTCTCTGTCATTTCTTTAGCTATGTCTCTACTCTTGTACTCAGTTGTTTCCAAATTACACATTTATATTTTTAGACTTGTACCTTGGTCATTGTGTTATCAGTTTTACCTTCTAAACTGCCCCCCTCCGACAGCATGCCCATTGATTGCTAGTGGTGCCTTAAAATCCACCATCTGCATTGCATGATGCCACACCTAGGATACAATGTTATTAATGCAAATTCAGCACACATATGTGTGATGATACAGAAAAATAAATCTGAAAACAGATCTCACTGAAAACAATAAATAAATAAATAAACCTGAAAAATTTTTCTGTAGGAGAAAAGCCCTTCGGCACCCATCCCCAGTGAATGGAATCTGCCATCCATTTCCCTTACTTATTCTAACTTGATAGCGAAGGGTGGGGGGGTTGTACCATAACTACTATGCTGTGTGACCTCTGCTTTAAAATAAATAATGTCAAAATAACTTCACCCATTTCAGTCAAATACATATTTGAAGAACTCTGGTAAATGAAATTCATTTAAATGAGCTACATTTTTGTTGGATTACAGAGACCATACTGAATGAATGTCATTTACTGTTCAATCCATTCACTGAGAAGGAAAGAAGGAACAATGAATGCATTTTCAAATCTAGATGCTTAGGATTTCCCTCTCTCTTCCCCCCTTGGCTGACCTGGTGTGACTCAGTTTGAACTCTACAGTCCCCCACAAAATGGAGTCTACAGGACTGCAATCAGTTTCTCTCAGCATTTAAGCAGATTGAACTCTACAGTTCCCTACAAAACAAAGTCTACAGGAGTGCAATCAGTTTCTCTCAGCATTTAAACAGATTGAACTCTACAGTTCCCCACAAAATGGAGTCTACAGGACTGCAATCAGTTTCTTTCAGCATTTAAGCAGATTGAACTCTACAGTCCCCCACAAAACGGGGTCTACAGGACTGCAATCAGTTTCTCTCAGCATTTAAGCAGATTGAACTCTACAGTTCCCCACAAAATGGAGTCTACAGGACTGCAATCAGTTTTTCTCAGCATTTAAGCAGATTGAACTCTACAGTTCCCCACAAAACGGAGTCTACAGGACTGCAATCAGTTTCTCTCAGCATTTAAGCAGATTGAACTCTACAGTTCCCCACAAAATGGAGTCTACAGGACTGCAATCTGTTTCTGCTGTTTCTCTCAGCATTTAAGCAGAGTAGGTTGCACACAAAAAGCATTTGTTAAGCTTTCACTTACAGTGCTGTGTAATTAAGCAGGTCACCATTTTGGTCAGCCATAGGGCTCTTTTTCTACTTGAGTGTTTGCCTCCTTCCCCTGTAACTTAAGTAAACTGACTCTTACATTAAGAACTATAATACTTACCTTATAGCTTTAGGACACCTTAGGAAACCTTGTAAACGGCAATAGCCCTGCTATGTTCATCCTCGCTGCGCTTGGGCTCTCTTCGCTCCCCTCCCTGCCCCCAATTTCCTCCCGCACACAGTACCTCTAAATTTATAGTACTATAGCCACTTCACTTTCTAGATCCTTTCTGCTTTCATCTGGGATAATTCCTCCCACTCCCATTCTTCTACCTACATTTCAATAGCAACTATTAGCTTTCATCTGGCATTCTCCCATCCCCCTTCCAGTACCTTTACCTCACCACTCTATCTTCTGGTGTTGCATCACCAGGTAAAATAGTTCCTTAACTCACTAGCTGAATCACAGATAATGATATACTCCTCTTTAGTACCCCTCTTGTTCGCACCATACCTCCTTACCTTGTATGAAAACCAGTTTCTGATGGGATTTCAGGTCCTGAAAGGCCATACTATCACCCCAGCTGTAAATCCTCCCACCTTCAACCGTGCTTACAGTACCAGGTCCGATCCAACATCTTGTTCAGTCTATCAACATCTCAACCCCAGGCACGTTAGCTCTAGATCTAAACACTACCACAAACTAATAAACAAATTCCTGAAGTTCATCACCAAGTATAGACAACCTAATACTTGGTGGTGATATTCACCCCAACCCTGGCACACTCACTTCAGATACACATACCCCCTCTACTTGCAATCTAAGCTACAAACCTACAATTAATAGGCCAACTAACTCTGTCCTAGCCTGTCATCACAATATTAGAAGCATTAATAACAAGGTACATGAATTGCATGCACTTTTGGATGTCCACTCCCCTGAGATTCTTTGTTTATCTGAAACCTGGTTAAAACCGAACACTACAGACAATGAAGTGTTACCACCTGGGTACAACATACACAGGCTGGATTATGCTTCGAGGAAGGGGGGGGTAGCTGTACTCTATAAATCTGAGTTGAATATCACCATAGATGTAATACAACCACCTCAGATTAATAACGCGGAGATTCTTGCCACCAAATTGCAACTTAATAAAAATAAATGCATTAATATCATCTGTATGTACATACCCCCAGGTAACAATATATCTACACATGAAGATATCCTGCACTGGCTATCATGTCCTACCCCCAAGAAACCCTACTACTTAGAGATTTTAACATAGACTGGGGCACCTGTTCCTCAGAATCCCCAACCACCCATATTAACCTGCATACATTTGCACAAATCATATCCACCCCTACCAGGATAGGTAAACCCAACCAAAAAGAAAGCATACTTGACTGGGTACTCATAAATAGTCACTCCCAACTGTACACGTCTGGTACCCTCCCTGATGGCCTAAGCGATCACCTTCTGATATATGTAATTAAGCACAAAGCCATTAATTCCCAACAACCCTTACTCAGAAAGGTTAGAAATGATATAAACTTTGACCCTGCTAAAATTCCAACAAGAACTAAACTCATGTAATTGGTCTATTCTAAAACACCTCCCCTTAGAGGAAGCAGTAGCATACTTTAACAACAAATTCCTTGAGATCCTTGATTTGCATGCACCTGTTCGTTCAAAGAGAACAAAGGCAAAAACTGCACCATGGCTTTCTAAAGAGTCTAAACTCAAAATTACCCTTAGAAACAAAGCATGGGCTTTATGGAATTCTTCAAAATACCCCCAAGATCACATTAAATACAGGCAATCCAGGAACGAAACTAAAAAATCCATTTTACAAGACAAAAAACAATACTACTGTAATTTACAGACAGTAAATCAAAATAACCCTCAGAAGTTTTGGGCAGGTTTAAATAATCTACTACATCATGGACAAACTTCAACCCCAATCCCTGCTGCTACTATTGATAAAACCCCTGAAGATGGTTCGAACAGTTTTAACCGATTCTTTACTGAGACAATTCAAGCCCTAGCTAGCTAACTACCTCCTAGCTCCCCTGGTCCTGAAAGTAGCTCCCCTAGAAACCTACTCGCATTCAGCTTCCAACCAGTCACCACTTCACTTATCTGTACCTTGATCAATAAATTAAAACCCACTACACTTTCTGCTGATCAACTCCCTGCTGAGCACCTACAAAAATCAGCTGATGCTATTGCTTACCCCATCTCAATACTAATCAATTGAACCATAGTAGAAGCTAAAATTCCCACCATCTGGAAAATATCCTATGTAATCCCACTTCACAAAGGAGGCAGCTTTACTGAATTCTCCAATTATAGGCCAATAGCTATACTCTCTCCACTTGCAAAGATTATGGAAAAATGTATTCATAGACAACTCATGCACCACCTAATCCAGAATCACCTTATGGCAGACACTCAGCATGGCTTCCGTCCTCATCACAGCACTACTTCAGCTCTCCTAGCCTTTACCAACACCATAAACCATAATCACAGCAATAATTATATATCCTCAGCCCTCTTCTTGGATCTTTCCAAGACATTCAATATGGTTGATCACCAACATTTAATCCACACCCTGCAAACATTTTGTCTAGATACTAGAGCCCTTCAATGGTTTCAATCCTACCTGAATGGTCGACAGCAGGCTGTCCTCTGGCAGAACAAACTCTCTAACCTTCTACCTAACACCCTTGAAGTACCACAAGGCTCTATACTAGGGCCCTTGCTGTTCTCCATTTTCATTAACAACCTTTATACTGTCATCCCAAAATTCAGCTGTATCCAATATGCTGATGACTCTACTCTGATTTGCTCGGCCACATCTCCAATAGAGTTATGGTCAGCTACCCAGACTACCTTTACTACAATAGAAAATTGGCTTTCTGAATGTCGTCTGATCCTAAATCCCAAAAAAACTAAAATACTGTTATTTTCACCAACACGTAGGTCTACCGCTTTCACCTTTACCATAAATTCAAATGATGGCACAATAATCTCCCCTGACCCCTCTACAAAATTATTAGGTGTCATCATAGATAATAATCTAAAATTTGAACTACATGTTAACCAAACTATCAAAACCATCAATAAAAAACTAGGGTCACTTTACAGAATAAAAGCCTTCCTAACCTCTCCAGCTAAAAATTGCCATAGCTCGCTCTCACCTTCTTTCAACCCTTCTGTATGCATCCCCTCTACTCTCAAATTTAAACAAGACTGTCCTTGACAAACTCTCAATTTGCTACAACCACATTGCCAGGTTTGCCACTGGGCTGCCATTTAGGACACATCATTGCATCAATCTAAACCAGCTTGGGTGGCTTGAACTACCCAGCCTAATCCATTATAACCAACTAATTATGGCCTATAAAATTCTCTATAATCCGGACAATACTCCTGCACTTAAAAATATTATCAACGCCTATAACAATCCTAGACCCCTTCGATCCTCTAACAAACTACTAATTCAGACTAGCAAAATTAATAATACAGCCGGTGACTCTCTCTTTGCAAACTCTGTAAGTAGATCCTGGGACTCACTTCTAACTGATATTACCTTACTTTCCACCTTAGGTTAATTTAAAACTAGAATCAAACAACATTTGTCACTTAACTGGCTATGTCACTGTGTCAAGCCTGGCTAACTCTCTCTAGAATGTGTAAAAATCTGTTAACCATCTTACTGTGTAATTTAATTTAATCCTGGTTTACGCTTGGGATTAACTCTAACCTGTGGAACTTGTTTAACTTGCTTACTTATGTAATCTCTGTAAATAGTCTGTTTGTAATATGTAATGCTGGTATTATGTAATGCTGTATCTGCTTACCCTTGGAACTTTTCTCCCCGGGCCTCCGCTGAAAATGGACATGCATCCAGTCGGACTATCCCGGTCAACAAATGTAAAATAAAATAAAAAATAAAAATAAAATCATAGAAAGAATAAGGCAAGGAATGGTAATTGAAATGTAATGACTAAAGATAAATGGAAACCACATCATGGATCTGGTAAGAAAAGGCATAATGAACTGATATAACCTGTTTCTAAAGGCAGATTCAACAACTTGAATGCCATTGCTAAAACACATGACCACTGTCCATCATTTTTTATCTTCCTCTACCACTATTCTGACAGCTGTTGGTCTCACTTTGGCCACTTCCTTGGTTTCTTCTTTATATTCTTCTGCCTCCTCATTGCTACCTTTCTTGACTTCATTCTGGATAGTTTACTTTGTGCAGCGTGTCACTCTACACTCCATTTTTCCTGCTTGGAATTACTCTGTGCATATTGCATAAGGCATTGCCAATTCCTAACTCTTTTTCTTTATGGATCAAGTCTATGCAACGCCAGCTTCCTTAACTGTATCATAAAATGCAACTCTCCTACCTTGTTTGCTGGTATCCTCATGTAACAAAATACTGTTTTCCATCACATTTTCCCTTTCCTCACTTCCTCCTTCTGTCTTTCCAGCACTCATAATTGCCCATCTTCCCTTGCTCTCCCTTTCCTGTCCCTGCATCGGTCTGCCTCCTCCATCTCACTTTAAAAATGTGATCTCATGAATGCACCTTTCCATTCTGAATTTCAAGGATATCCATTCAGGACTGCACTGAAGTCTGTCCTTGGCATATAATTATTTTCTGTGTTAAACTTCACCTCAGTCTTCTTTGCCATATCTATTACCTCAGACAGCAGCTGTATTTGCTGAAACTCTTCTTCTTAAACATGTTAGCCACAGCACAAATAATACTTCTGAGCGCATCATCCCCATTTTCTGCCTCCTCCTCCTCCTACTCTGTCCCATCTAACAGATTACTTGTATCCACACGTACTGTAACATAAAATGGGGTCATATCACTCCTAAGTGCTGTATTCATTTCTTAGTCTTTTCTTCATGGTATAACCCCTTATACCATCATTATGGCCACAAACTTCTCCTCTTCACTGACAATTGTTTTTATCTAATGGCCTTGATAACCTCACCCATTTCCAAGCCACTTGCTCCATGTCATGCATCCTTCTTCCTGCCTGTGCTTTTCCCTATAGTGTCCCCCACCCATTCCATTCCAGGCTAATCTTCCTACCATCTGCAGTTCATAGGCTTTCCCTTTCTCTTGCTACTCCTGACCAGCTTCTCATTTTATGCTGCTCCCCTCTTCCTTACTCCTTGAATTCGTACAGGCTGATTTCATTCTAATTCCCACACTCTTTCATTTCTTTTTCCCTACCTCCTTCCTTCCTTCCTCCATGCTCTTTCAGCCTCCTTTTCCATCATCCCATTGGTCGGTTGGAATCTTGTCCTCTCTCATTCTCTCAGTCTCTCTCTCACCCTCTCTCTCCATGACTTTGGGTTGTTAGTCTCTTACTTTTGTCATTCTCATTTAGTAGCCCTTTCTACTTGATCTCTCCTCTCCAGATTGGTCACATCCACTCCTTCCTCCTTACCACCTGCTGTCCTTGTACCTTCTGCTTTTTGTCCATTAGTGTATTCCCTGAAGCTTTACCGTCACTTCAGTCCTATTTGCCAATCTCTGAAATACTTTCATCTGTTTTCCTTACAAAGATCAATTCTCCAAAAGATTCTTGGGTTCTCCATATGGGGTTCTACAAATCAACTCTCTGTAGGGGTACTAATAGTTTTAAGCAGTAATGGTTCATTCTCTGCATTCTCTGCATTTTTGCATCCCAGCTGTTTTCCTTGTACCTTTTCTCACCTTGTTTGCAGTTAGTTTAGTTTAGAAAGAAGGGTCTGAGCATCCAGTATATCTCCACTGCCAATAAAGAGAGCTGTTGCTAAAGGACCTTCAACAGGAGCACCACAAGGTACACTCTGCATACAAAGGGTTAGAATCAATGCATGAGTCCAGTCAAGGACTGCAATTCTCTTCAGTCTAGCACAGCAAACACACATACACACACACATACACACACACACACACACACACACACACACACACACACACACACACACACACACACACACACACACACACACACACACACACACACACACACACACACACACACACACACACACACACACACACACACACACACTGCATTTCTCTCCAGTCTAGCACAGCAAACACACACACACACACACACACACACACACACACACACACACACACACACACACACACACCATACTATGTTTGAAGTAGGAGGTATTGCAATTCTCCTGATAGACAAGGGGTGACGGAGACAGGAACATACAAAAATCTTCTGACCTCTGCAGTATACCTGGTAAAAGTTGTCAGATTCATTTCCTTCTTAATATCTCTTGGATCAAGTACTTCATTCACAATGATGATCTGACAATAAATCATCCATGTATGGTTTCACTCCAACTAAACTTTAATAATGCTATATAGTCTGGGTTCTGTGATAGTGACCTCTGCCCTACTATTTGTGTGTAAAACTCTGTAACTGTTGTACCGAGTGGAAAACTGCATTATGATATTTTCACCCCTATGCTGTGGGTTTGGTGTTTTAAGGTTTTGGTCTTGATCAGCCAAGCCTTTCACAATGTGTGCCCTGTCTCTAAGAGCATCTGAAATCTTACTGCCTGGTGCACTCACTTTGCTTATCCTGGAAAGGATGATAGGGGTCCTCTACATAGTGTTCCTATCCTGTAGCGCTTACTACCTCATGTGCTTTGAATTTGTGAGCCTGAAGCCTGTTTTCGAAGTCACTAAAATCATATTCCAAAAGGCCTATTGCAATCTGCATCATACCTTAAGAAGATCTGTGCTATCCCATTTTTGTAAGCAGTTGTCAGATACTTAAATGAGTGTAAAGTGGGCAAACTCAGTATTGTCAGCGTATGCTACCCAATATGCAGATTCCCAATTACTGTTTTCCATAGGAAATCACTACCAGGGTTGTTTCTATTTGTGTATCAATAAAGATTCAAAGTTTGAATGTTTCTTTCTTCTCTAGAATTGAAACACCACATAGATTGTATGTATATACGTATGAGGGTGAGGGGGTTGTCAAGTTTCCAATGGATGGGGTTCAAGAGGAACTTACTCCACTACAAAAAATGTTTTTATTCTTCCTTCCTCTCATCTTCGGTGAAGCTTTGACTGTTTTGTTTCACCCCTTTGAAACTTCAACCAGTCTTGTCAGATGACAGATGAAATTTTCGAAACTTCTGTTTTTTTTTTTGTTTGTTTTGTTTTTTTTTTGTTTTCTGTTTTTTTCCTCTCTCTTGATAATAGAAACATTGAAGTAATTTCTCATAGCAAACTATTAGGGGTGATAGTGGATGATAATCTTACATTTGAACTGCATATACAAAATTGCATGAGACAAACTCATCAAAAACTAGGGATGCTTTACAGAGCCAAAAACTTTCTCAACATACTAAAACTACACTTGCCACTACTTATCTCCTCCCCACTTTTCTTTATGTTGGTCCCATCCTTACTAACCTCCAGGCTTCACAAAAATTAAAACTTGAACAATGCTATAATAAAGTTTCTAAATTTGCAGCACATACCCCTTTCAGAACCCACCACTATATAGCACTGAAAAGCCTAAATTGGTTAGAACTGCCACACCAACCAACATATACACAACTTTTTGCCAGCTATAAAATTATCCAGCATCCATCTGCCTGTCCAGAACCTACCTGTATCCATCAGGTCTATACCCTCCTCCCATTTTTCAAAGCCACTCTGAAAGACTTCTTAGCTAAAATTTAGCTCTGTTGTTCCTCAAATCCAGGATAAATCATATTTCTAAATCTGAGCTAGTAGCTTTTCATTTATTATACCTCCTTACTTTCCTTTCTTCACTTCCTTACGGCTAACTATTTCTATTTCTTGACATTCTCTCTAAATATACCATAAGCCTGTTTTTCCTTCACTTCATATTGCATTTCATGTTTGTATTAGACTAACTTACCTAAGTTTTCTACAAACTGTCTAAAATGTCTCTAATTATTAAATGATTGTCATATACCTTGTATCAGTTCTTAATCAATGTTTTTGTACTGCATCTAATTTGTTATAATTATTTAAACTGCAAATGTTTTGTTTTATTTTTCAAGATTGTATAATTATTGTTCTTAAAATGTTTTGTAATAATTTGGAGCTTTTGTCCTTGGGCCTCCGCTGAAAATGGACTTCTACCCATTTGGAATTTCTCTATAATCAATTGTCAATAAATAAATAAATAAATAAATACATGCATAAATAAATAAATAAATACATAAAATAGGCAAAATGAGCTTACTATTTTGATTCAATTGATGTTTCATGCGCTGGAGTCCTGTAAGCAATGCAATGAATTTGGTTTAGTCCAATCAGTTGTAGCCCCAGTTCTGTCCATGTGAATTGCAGAACCAGTCTGTTTCGCTAGTGGTTGCCTGAGGAATCATTTCAGTGGTGTGGATGGTGACAGAAAATGAAATGGATCATCTTCTTGTCATGCTGGGAAACAATTCTAGAAAAAAGGGAGCTTTTATGGCAGTTTAGGTTAAATGCTACCCATTTTCCTTGTATTACTGACAGAGTTTTGACCAGCAATATCTTAAGATTATGAGTGGGGAAATTTGTAATTATAATAATGTAATTTGGTAGGCTATTTTAAAAATATCTTAAA
>NC_056739.1:1857814397-1857931897 GCF_019279795.1 Protopterus annectens
AATAAAGCTTAACCCTTCACCTATACACTCCTATGATGTCATGTGAGATACCTACCTTGTGTCTACCTATTAAAACTGTTATAAAAAGGTCTGATGAAACCACTGTTACTCAGTCTTCTAAGCAGCACTCATCTACCAATAAAAGGATTTTCTATTCGGACCAAACTGAATACTTGTTTTTCCTTTTCAATTGTATTGAAGGACAACTGAATTACCACCCACGGGTACCTCAAACTGACAGAACACCAAAACAAGAAGCACCCAAGGGCCACAAGAGAAAGAAGCACCTATCAATACAGGATATTTTTCCCCCAGAGCATCTCCTCCAATAACGGTGAGTGGATACCAGTTTTTAGTTATTTAATAATAGTCAGAAAAAGCATAAGTCAAAGCCTGTAACTCTAGCAACTTTATAAGTATATAAGGAAATAGCTATCCTTGATTTTGGTCCTTTACTCACCATTATTTTTTAGCTTTCTTCTTAACTCTTAAACTAAGTGGTTATCATGTAGTGTGGGGTTTGTCATGCACTGCATACTATATTCTGGCAGCAGTGAGCTGAGAAGATACATTCTTGTCTGGCAGCTATTTATGTATTTATTAATTTGATTGCAATCAAACATCTAAGGTGTACAGGCACAGTCATATAAGTCGCTGTAATGGTCACATCTGTGTGTGTGCATACATGCAGGTGTGTGTGTGTGTGTGTGTGTGTGTGTGTGTGTGTGTGTGTGTGTGTGTGTGTGTGTGTGTGTGTGTGTGTGTCAGATTGCAATATGTCATACTGTATGCTTCAGACAGCAGCAAGATGAAATACATATGATCATTATTTATGTATTTATTCATTCATTTGATCTTAATCAGGCATATGAAATGTACATAGCCATGCAGTTTGCTGCAACTGGTGGGAACATTTGTGCATGTATACATAGGTTCATAGGTTCATACTAGGCTATCTGCCCTAGGGCATTTATAAGCCTAGCCAGAGTATGTTTGGCTTTCGCCACCCATTTTAAATTAATTTTGCTATGCCCTTTTTCGAGGTTAGTATACTGTGCCTCTGTCTAACAGTGACACAGAAGTGATACCCGGGGTAAACCTACAATCTCCCATCCACACATCAAGATTCCTCTTGAAGAGAGTCAATGAGGGACTCTGCCTAACCTGGACTTGGATTTTATTCCAGAGTGAAGGGAGCCTCTGGGTTATGAATCTGTCCCTCCAGCATGTCCTATTTATTTCAGTGCTGAGGTTCAAGTCTCTCGAGCGCGTAGCTTGATGGGATTTGGATTTTCTGAGGTGCAGCATGTCCATCAGGCACAGATCGCCTCTTAGCAGGCGGTATGCCACTGAGTAGAGCTGGAGTTTCTTTAACCGGGCAGCATATGTCATCTGTTTGAGCCCTTTGATCCTCTTGGTGAGGTACTTTTGGGGTCTTTCCAGTTGCTGCAGTTGTCTGGTAAGGTACATCCCAAAAGGGGCATTGTACTCAATTATGGGCCTGATGAGGGATGAGTAAAGAGGCACGATGACCTCCCCTGATCTAGATGTGAATCCCTTCATGATTAGGTGGGCTATATAAAATGTTTTTCTAACCACTTTGGCCACGTGGTTGTCAAATGAGAGATTGCTATCAACTTGGGTCCCCAGGTCTCTAATTACTTCTTCTGTACTTAATGGATTACCACCTATGTGGTAATTTGTGGGTACTTTGTTTTTGCCAAAGGGGATGACTATACACTTTTTGGCGTTTAGCTTGAGGCCATGGCTCTGGCACCAGTTGTCTGTTTCTATGAGGCCATTTTGGAGGATGCTTGTGTTGGCTGGAGAGTCGATTATGATGCCCAGTTTGCAGTCATCTGCTAACTTGGTCAGCCACAGTCCTTCCGTGTTGGCCTGAACTCCGAGAAATATATACCGAACAAGAGAGGTCCCAGGACTGAGCCTTGTGGGACGCCACTTGTAACTGGTTTGGAGTCTGACATGGCTCCAGCAATTCTAACCATGTGGGTTCTGTCCTTGAGCCAGTTTGCAACCCATCTAGTGACATAGGGGTTTATATTTAAGCTGGTGAGCTTATCTATAATGCCCGAGTGGGGTATTGTATCGAAGGCTTTTGCGAGGTCCAGGTAGGCTGTGTGGACCACCTTCCCCTCGTCAATGGCCTTGGTGACTGTTTCAAAGAAATCAACCAGGTTTAAGAGGCAGGATCTGCCCTTAACAAAGCTGAACTGTGTAGGATCCAGTGTCTGTAGGTCCCCAATATCTTTATTTATGAGGTCCATGATGATCCTTTCCATAGCTTTGCAGACCAAGCTAGTCAGGCTTATGGGGCAATAGTTTCCAGGATCCGTTGAGGCACCACCTTTGTGGAGAGGGACCACTGTTGCTGTACACCACTCTTTGGGTACATATCCTGTAGTAAGGCTGAGATTGAACAGTAGTTTTATGTTTGGGTTTAGCTCTTCTTGGAGTTCATGTAAGACGCAGCCCGGGATGCCGTCTTGTCCCATTGATGCTGTGTTTTTTGCTTTGGAGAGGGTGGCTCTTACCTGAGCATCTGAGATGTAAGGGTGGCAGCACTCTGCTGGGATGGATATTTGCACTTTTGGTGGGGAGGGGGGGGGAGTTTCTGCTGAACCTGTCAGCTAGGATGTTGGCAATGTCTGTGGATTCGATGTATTTTTTGTCATTTTGGACTAATTCTGAGCATATCTGGGAATTCCCACCCAGGTTCCTAACATAACTAAAGAAAGCCTTGTGATTATCCTTAGTCTCCTGTGCAATTTTTTTCTCAAAGCTGGCCTTAGACGATTTTATGATTGCCCGTAGTTTTTTGCTAATACTGATCAGAGATGCCTTCCCTTTTTGGGATTTTGCTCTATCATGTAGTAGCTTCCTCCTTCTATTGTATAGTTTGTTTATGGCTGGGGTCCACCAGACAGGACGTCTTCCTTTGGAGGATTGGGTCTTGGTTTTATTTGGGATTGCATGATCCATGCATTCCTGAAGGTGTTCATAGAATGTGTTTATAAAGGATTCTGCAGTCTGGGCCATATTTTCCACAGGCTCGGGGGCTTTGAAGGATTCCACCTTGGTTTTGAGGAGTGTGAAATTTGTTTTAGAGAAGTTTTTCACTGTGGTTTTCTGGGCAGGGGGTGGGGCCGGGATGTGAATATCTAGTGAGATTAGTTTATGGTCTGATCTTACCAGTGAGGGATACACTTCTGGTCTGGAGCATAGAGTCCCCATGTTGGTGATGATCAGGTCCAGTATGTTTTCCTCTCTTGTGGGAGTGGTAACAAGTTGTTCCATAGCATTTGAGTTTATAAATTCTAGGAACCTTTGGGCTAGGGTGTTGGAGCTAGAGTAATGCTCCCAGTCTATGTTTGGGTAGTTGAAGTCACCCAATATAATGGTGTTTGGAGAGACCTTCATATTTTCCAGTGTTCTCAGGAAGGCCGAGTGGGGTTCCTGGGTTTGGGAGGGTGGGCTGTAGCAGGCTATAAACTGGAAGGCAGTTTTACCCACTGTTAGTTGCACATCTCTGATGCTTCGTGCTGTGCCACCAACCTGGAGGTGTGGGTATCTTTGACAAATATTGATACTCCCCCTCCTTTTGTGGTTCAGTCCAAGTTTTGGGGCTGAAAAGCATGGTATGAGGTATAACCTGGTAGTGCTGGGGTGCTCTCGGGAACCTTGAACCAGGTTTCTGTTACTGCACAGATATCAATGTTCTCCATGCTAAGGAGAGTTTCGAATGCATGCATCTTGAGGTTTAGACTTCTGGCGTTGAGTAGCATTACTCTTAGTTTCTTATCCCTTGTGATACCTATGGAGGTGGGTTTGTCTTTTGAGCCTTGCCTAAAAAAGGCACTATGGGGGAAGCAAGAGCCTTTGCCAATATCCGAAAGCCCAGGGGTGACAGGTGCAAGCTGTCCCTAGTGAAGCATCATGGCTTGTCGAGCATGTCATCCCAGGCTGACAGGCATTGGATCCCCTTTGAATGACACCAATACTTAAGCCAATTGTTGAAATTGATAATCTTGTCTTCATATTGTGGCATCATTCTTGGTGAGGGTAAGATGCTACTCAAGGTCAGGGTCATACCGGCCTGGGCTACATGCTCAGAGAGCTCCTCTATGTCTCTTTTCATGTAGTCCAGGGAGGTACATCTCAGGTCATTCACACCAGCATGGACAATGACCGAGTCATATTTGTACTTGCCTTGGAGTGACCTGAGTGCTTGTGTTATGTGGCGGATCCTAGCGCCCGACAGGCAGCTCACCATGACTTTCTCCTTGTTCAGCCTGGTGAGCGGGATGTCAGTGTGCCTGACGATAGAGTCACCTATTACAAGTGTATCAGGTGTGTTGTTTAGCCTTAAGGGCTGTGACTGTTCAGCACACTGGCTTTGTGAGCTATGTGTTGCACGTGTTTTGTTTTGGGGTAGCGGTTGCTTGGGTGTCTGCTTTGGAGGTCTCTGCTGCTTAGGCAGATTTTTATTTAGAGCCTCCGAGTATGTTTTTGTGTGTTTATGTGTTTGGTTTGCTGTCATGGTAGGTCTATGTGAGACTGGAATTGTAGTGAGTGTGGTTTCCTTCTCCTCCTGACTGGTTACACCAGTACTGAGTTGAGAGAGCTTAGCCTCCAGTTTGGCTATATGGTTGCATCTCTCACATGTGTTGGAATTTGTTGGGAGGAGGAGAGGGTTGTCTGTGTACATGAGGCAGTTGTAACATTGCCTCAAGATTCCCAGATTCACCAGCTGGACCGGAGAGGAGATTGACAACTGACCTTTGGACATGCTAGAATAGTATTGGGAATTCCTTTATAATTGAAAAAAAGGGCCATTTTGGAACAAGGTACTCAAGGGGAGTTTGTGAGGGTGTAGTGCTTTTAATTTTTTAGTGCTGACTTATATAATTGCTTTAGTGAGCAAGTGCCAGGTAACTTAAATGCAATGTGTTACAGGTAACTTAAATGCAAAAATGACAAACAGTAACTTTCTTTCAAGTGAAACAAGGAAATAAGTATAGTAAGCAATGGAGATATCACTAGGGATCCACAGAAGCGGTGAAAAGCCGCGTTTTAGGTGGAATTAGCATTTCAGGGAAATAAGCAAACAAACAACAAGCATACAAACAAAGCTAGATTAAGCAGGCCTGGATCTAGTCTATGCTACAGCAAACAAGGTGTACCAATTTCAGTAAGAAACAGTTCAAATATGCAGGCACTATAAGCCTTTAACCAGAAATTCTCAGCTCAGAAGGGCAGTGTCCAGCCTCTCCTCCCACAAGAGTGCAGACCACGAACCTTCTTAATGTAAAATAACTGGCCTGAAGCCCAAGTGCTTAAACCAGAACTAATACACTTTTAGAATAACAGACACTGAGCCCTCAATCAGCAGTTCCCAACTTAGAAGGATGTAAGCTACCTGTCCTGCCACCACAGTGCAGGCCACAAACCTTCCTAATGTAAAACAACTGGTCTGAAGCCCAAGTGCTTAATCCAAAAGACTTAGAATGATAGCTACACTTTAATCAAGTTACTACCAAGCAATAATAAATACAATTGAATACTTTAAAGAATGCCTGGATTAGTGCTCAAGTTATACAAACAAAGCTAGATTCAGCAGGCCTGGATCTAGTCTATGCTACAGCAAACAAGGTGTACCAATTTCAGTAAGAAGCAGTTCAAATATGCAGGCACTATAAGCCTTTAATCAGAAATTCCCAGCTCAGAAGGGCAGAGTCTAGCATCTCCTCCCACAAGAGTGCAGACCACGAACCCTCTTAATGTAAAATTACTGGCCTGAAGCCCAAGTGCTTAAACCAGAATTAATACACTTTTAGAATAACAGACACTGAGCCATCAATCAGCAGTTCCCAACTTAGAAGGATGTAAGCTACCTGTTCTGCCACTACAGTGCAGACCACAAACCTTCTTAATGTAAAACAACTGGTTTGAAGCCCAAGTGCTTAAACTAAAAGGCTTAGAATGAGTTACATCAAGCAGTAATAAATACAATTGAGTACTATTAAGATGATGCAAAAGCAAAATAAAGTAGGAAGAAACACAAATACAGTAAAAGCAGATAATTTTTTTTTGAGTGAGCAAATGAGATGGGCCCAGGAGTTACAGGACAGAAACAAGTGCAAATGCAGGCCTTCAAATCAGAAAGTTGAGAGAGATGGAAGACTGCCCAAATGGCCAATAACTACAAATTCTGGGCCAGAACCACTCCTTATGTGGTAGACAGGCTACCTAATGCTTACCACTCCCACTGATAAGCTAGAAGGCTTCCCTCCAATACAGAAAGTCTTGGGGGGCTCAGAAGCTTACAAACAGTCCTGGATACAGCAAATCTGTATCTGGGACACTAATTACAGGAATGGTAGGAAACAGGCTTACAATTTTTTTTCAGAAAAGTAGCAAAAACAGTAGTAAAAACAATTGACATGCAGTGCAAGCTGGCACACTTGAGTATGTAGCAATATTAGTCCACACACAGTTTGAAAAAATGTAATTAAATTAAAAAGGACTAAAAGCAAGTGCCTGTGAGTGTGCTGGGGTTAAAATAAATCACTGTGGCCAACTGTTATTTTTATTGTATTGCAATCTGATTCATACACAGTCAATTAATTTTGCTTCAGTTGCTAAGTGCAGGGATTGTCTGTGAATGAGTGTGACTGACACTACTGTCAATTGCTCAGATTAAATTAATCAGCCATTATTCTGGATTTGCATAACTAATGTACATTTCTGTAAAGCAAGCTGGAATACTTTAATTATGGCTATTTTAATACAATCAGACATCTGAGGTGTGCACAGTCAATAAATTGTCTACAGTTGAAGGGTATTTGGATTAACTGTGATGAAACTGACTGTATGTATGGGGAATGGGTTGCAGTGTTTCTAAAAGCAGCAAGTTGGCTATAATTAGTTTCATTTTCCATCACAGTCAAATATCATTATTGTAAACCATAATTAGCTGTACATGGTTGTCTGAGCAGGATGTGTGTGTGTGTGTGTGTGTGTGTGTGTGTGTGTGTGTGTGTGTGTGTGTGTGTGTGTGTGATTTATATATCCTTCCAAGCATTTATTTTCTAATTTTATTGGGGAACTACTATGTTGTTATCTTTGAACATTAAGATTTAAACACAACTTATTTTTCCTTGAACGAAAAGTAAGACTGAATGTCTTTCCTCTTTGTATGACTTTTTATTCTGGCCATCACTGGATCAATGATTGTAAACAAAGCTCAGAGATGCATATCAGAACATTTATAATCCAAATCCTTTTTTTTTTCTAGTGTCCCCCCCGACCCCTGGTCCTCCACAATAACCATTTAACATTTATATATTAATGAATTTGTTTCATAGTATATATATATATATATATATATATATATATATATATATATATTTGCATATTTAATTCATATACTTTTAATATTTTTGTATCGGAATGACACAATATCAGATTATGTTTTCTGTTTATTGCATTGTATATTTTTTCTGTGTTGACCATTAAAGTTTTCTGTATTTTGTAATTTACTATTACATTTCAATTGTATAAATATCCTGTATTTGTGCCTTCATGGTCTGGGTTGTGCCTGAAAAGGGTCCTCAGGCAGGTATACTAGTTACCAAATACGAAAATAAATAAATAATAGATCTTCACTCCATTCCAATTAATGGAACTCATTTGGCACATACACACACACACACACACACACACACACACACACACACACACACACACACACACACACACACACACACACACATTATAAAAAAACACACATGCAAACAATTACTCACACACAACATCCACACATAATGCCAGTTTAGAAGATGATCAACTCATCTATTGTAAGTCTTAGGGTTTTTGAGAAAATCAAAACACCTGACAAGACAAACAAGGATATAAGGGAAATATGTATACTCCACACAGGAAGCACTTCTGCTAAGTACCAAGCAGGGCAACAAAATGCTGTGACCATTGTCAGCTAAACATTCCATCAATGCAAGTGGACTGAAGGTATGGCCTACATGCCATCTGTTCAAGTTTCTGTATATACATATATATATATATATATATATATATATATATATATATATATATATATATAAATATATCATTCACCACTGATATGGATGGTGCCAAAATTGAGTGGCAGATTGCTATTAAACTTATGCATTCAAAGGAGCTCTAGAGCTAACGGTCATTTTGTACAGTGGAACACATGATGCCAGTAACTGCCAGTAGCTCAGTCCAGTTAGTACAATGAAAAATCCCATCCTCTAGAGGACAGCAGATATCATGCTGCCGGCTACTCTACTCTGAACCACTTTCCCTTCCCAGTCCACCACAGGGGCAGCCTCAGTCCTGGGGATTATATTACAGATATTATGGTAAAATGGCATAATGGGAGTTAACTCAGTGTAGCTGATGGACATGAACATTTTTACCTTTTTATTGACTTCATCTTCACAGCATAAGTGAATAGTGTGTTTATATTTCAGAAATGCAAGGTCTTTAAACCAACCTGAGGCCCATAAAGATTAAGGTGCCTGCAAAATACCCCAACTAACATTCAAACCAAAGGGTAAAAAGGTCACATAAACAAAGCATTCAGTAAAAACTGCAAGAAAAACACAGCCAAGCTGGAGTTTTCATGGTATGATACCTTAAGTCTCCAGAAATGGTGACCCATGTATACAGGTAGATGACCACTCAAGGACATGCTGTGCTGATGAAGTCAATAAAAAGTCCAAAACACACATTTCCACAGCTAGTGGGGTTTGGCCTTATTGGTCTGAATGTAGCCATAAAGCCTTAAAAAGTCATGGACATTCAGAAGCCAAGTAGCCCACATGTAATAAAAGAAAAACAGTTGAAAACTGGAGACCATAAGGGGAAACCAATCTATGAGTCAGATTCCAGACCCCCAACAATCCTTCATTTATTGAAAAGGAAGAAATATTAGAAGTTGGGTAGAAAATGAAAAAAAATGACTACATCCGTAGAACTAAAGGTAGGAACATTTCCCTGTCCCCCCAGGCTACAGATAGTGTGCAGTTATGAGATAATAGAGCTATTTTATATGTCCATAAATACACATTTATACACACACACACACACACACACACATATATATATATATATGTGTGTGTGTGTGTGTGTGTGTGTGTGTGTGTGTGTGTGTGTGTGTGTGTGTGTGTGTGTGTGTGTGTGTGTGTGTGTGTGTGTGTGTGTGTGTTTCGCAAAGGCACCTACACCACACTTTTGGCAATATGTTTAAGGGCATAGCTGGAAAATCAAGTACTGGTTCTTGTATGTCACACTTGGATGATATTAGTGTCCTTGGGGAGTCATTAACAACATCTTGTTTAAAGTCAGCAGCAAATTTGGTTAGCCATAGACTTTTGGCATCTGCTTTCACACTAGAGAAATAGATGCTGATGAGGACAGGATGAAGGATAGTGGACAGCTAATTTGTTGAGGGAAAATAACCCATGTATTGAGGGTGGTAAGTGAGTCCTCAGTAAATATGAAGATGGCCATTGGTGTTCCTCAGGACCTAGGGCCTCTACTGTTCAGCATCTACTTTGCAGATCTCCAAATTACAAATGGAGATCTCTGGCTAGCCATCTTTGCAGTGACTGCATATTTGGTGTCATCCTCAGTCTTCCCTCTGCTTCATTGAGGCACTAACTGGAATTCTTACATGTCAACAACTGGTGTTCAAATAGGTTAAAACTAAATGCTAAAAAAGTTCAGTATCTTCTCATTTGGTAAGCAATCCCTTCATCCTTCTTACAGTGTAGACAACACAATGTTTCAAAATGAAAGTGTGATGATAGACCTTGGAATGTGGGTAGATAACTCCTTTGCCTTTGACCATCACATTGCAACACTTGTTAGGAAATACTTTTACTTGGTACAGCTGGTTGCTAGAGATATTTCACCTAGATAGAAGGGAGTTCTTACTCTTCTATATTCCACATTGATTAGACCTATTATCAAATACAATGCCACTTTTGGGATGTATCTTAGTAGACTTATCAAGCATCTGGAAAGGTACAATGAACACAGGCTTAAAAGACAGCCAACTAGTAGAGGAGGCTGGAAACATTATCCCTTTTTTCAGTGTCATATAGTATCCTTAGGGGTGATTGGTGCCTTTCCTTTTGGGGCATCAGGGAGCTAGCAGTTCAAGACCTGTTATATCTCCATAAATCAAACACTTCATTAATAATAGAATCTGGGATCTAAACTTGCTTCATCAAATAAACAAAACACAGTGGAGAGACAGGATTGTCATGCAATCTTTACCCCTTCTCTGGAAAGAACTTTCACCGCAAATTAAAAGTGTGGTAAAAGTGTGGTATAACTGGCATGTTGCTTCTTGAGAAGATGAGGTAAGATCCAAGGGTGGGTAATGGTAAGGCATAAATGGCCACTGAGCCCAGCTGCCTTGTATTTTCAATGATTCTATGAATATGGTATAGTTGTGAGGGTGAACATAATGACAGTTTGATGGTCAGAGTTCATCAGTGAAGGAAAGAGTTAAGTAGAGTTGGTGCAGGCAGAGGCAACATCTGCAAGGGAAAGGTCAAGTATGCTGTCACGTCTATTAGAAGCTTAGACTATTTGATATAAAAATTATATTGATAGTGCAGTTTACTATTTGTTGTGTAAGAGTTCTATTTAATGGGTGAGTAGTTAAAGTAATCCAAAATCAGCATATTGAAATGAATAAGTAAAGAATTTAACTTATTTAAATAGTTATTATGGTCATCAGGGGACATTGAGGGGCTCTATAGTCAGCAATAATATATTAACTGGCCTTATTTAGTGTGACTATGATATACAGACATTCTAAATCAGTGTCATGAGGGATTTGGTGCAAGGTAATGGTGGAGAAGAAAAATAAAGATACTCCCTCACTGCTCATAGATAGTATTTATGAGTGATAGGATCAGGTATACTTTCTTTCAGATTCCTTGCATTCAGCAGTGGTACCTTAATGTATGCTCGATTAGAATTTACTAGATTGGAATCTTCAAGATTTGGATCTTGACTATAAAAGGTACTGTGGCTGCAGACAGCTAGGAGACAATGTCTTTTGCTCATTTACTCACCAGTAGCAAAACAGCTTCATCATTTCCAAGCTGCTCCTGCAGAAACAAGTTGCAGACCCTCTATCAATCAGTACTCATGGAAGTCCCACACATACTACCCATTCAGAGACAGATATGAATCAATACACCTGTGCTTTTTCTCTGACCTGAAGCAAAACAGTAGCACTAATCTCAGGGTGGCTCCTGAAAAGTGGGCGACAGGCTATAAGAAGGCTAGGAATCAATGTCACACTGCTCTTTCTCTCACCGGTAGCAAAACTGTACCACTAATCTCAGGCTGGTTGCTGAAAACAGGTTTTCAGGCTCTCCACTGATATGTAGTTTTATGTGAGATGATAAAAATTAAAAAACAAAAACAAAACAAACAAAAAAATGACAGAAAAACGGTTAACACTGTGGGTATTTCTGTATGGACCTTATAACTAGTGAGGGACATGGGGACAGCTGGCCTAGGCTGAAGCTATCAGGGGGTGTAATTGGTAAGTGGTGATGGTGTGAAAGTGCAACCTGATCATTGATTTCTGAAGCTGTTTGGACATTGCAGCTTCAGAAATGAATTCCTCTGTAGTATTTGCGATCATTGCTGAAGAGCTGAAGCACTCACTCTTTGGTAATTTAACTTTAGTAAGTTGCCTAATTTTTGCTTATTATATGCAATGACTAGCCAGTTCCTGTTAACTTGCTGCATGTAACACGCAGGCTTGCCATGATTTTAAAGCAGAAGAACTTTTCTTTTATCTTCAGCTTTGAGAATACCTTTTTATGTTCCTTAACTCTAAGTGGGAGAGTGGGATGACACAGTTTGGGGACCTTCACAGAGAGCTAGCTGAGCTAGCTATAGTTCTGCTAATAGCTAGAATGATATGAATAGAAAGGTAACTGAAGTTTCATCAGTCTATGGGGTGAGGAATGCTAATATGTTCTTGTGCTTATTATTAAGAGCAGAATATATTAAACTACAGGATTAGAATGGGAGGAATTTCTAATTCAAATTTACATAAGGAGTGGGCAGCTCAAGAGACACTGGCTTTAAAAAAATAATGTACATGGAGAAGACAGGGTGGGGTAAAATCCAAAATAGTCAAACAGCAACTTAACTGGCAGATCACGTAAATGAAATTTTGCACTATTCTGCTTACCTTAAATGAAAAAAGTTACTTCTCATCTCCTTGCATATTTCAGATACAGTTAATCATGTTGTAGTCAATGTTTGCTAAAATGGCTTTATCAAGAATATTGTTTTAAAATTCCAATAAAAAATTAAAATATAACAATAGATGTAAAGTAGAACAAATTACAATAAAGCAAGAGCAAAATAGTAGAAACAGAGAAAAGTGTGGAAAACTGTACACCAATACATCAAAAATAGTCATTGCAGCTTTAGCTGGAAGGATTTACAAGCTAAACCTTTCCATGTTCTGAATACCATAAATAAAAGTGCTGCTTCTCAGCTCTTCCCACAATTTGGAGAGAGTTATTCCTTTCACAGATAAAGAATGCAACACAAATCAATTGCTAACTGATACTAAACAAAAGATTAAGTTGTAAATTCAAAAAGGAAAAAAATAAAGAAATCCAAAATAGTCCCACATGAATTTAAAGCAGCCAACCTAAATGTCAGTTTTCTTTCTAAAAAAAATGATCCTCCTTCCCTGTAATCCAACTCTAACCACATCACACAAAGAAGCATCATTTAATAAATATTTCATTTGTTTAAAGACACAACAACATTATGTCTGAACTTATTTCTGTTTGACTTTCTTTCCTGTGTCTTTCCATCTGATACATAATGAAGGCTAGGAGGGGCAGAGTACTAAGATCAGGTCACTTGTTCCAACTACAGGGTTAGTAAGAGAATAGTCACTCTTAAATATTGGCATTTAAATGTGCCTCAGATAAGCAGTGTAGCCCGGGGCTAAAGTTAGGAGTTTGAAGAAAAGCAATAAACCATAAAAATCTACTGCCAATCATTAGCGGACTGGAGTTCCGCTGTGCGACCCCTAACCGGGAAAAGCCGAAAAGACAAACATACAGAGTTTGGCTGAGACAAGTCAGTGACGCATGTAAGGGAAGATTAACATCAAAGACTCTAATTCTAGCTTCAGTATTAAAAAACGTAAATGCAACACAAACCAGATCAGCCCAAGTAACATCTATTAATCAAAGAGATCAGATTTCTTACACTTGAATGCTGAACTACAGTTGTTACTATGAAAAGAGCAATTAGATCAACTACATTTTCAAATCTCTCATTCAAGCATTGCTTAAAATGCTGTTGCGGAGATGGCCACTAATAAAAATCCAAGGAATCAATGTAAAATGCAGACTGATGCTCAAAATCAAAAGTAGGCAGTCACAGTACTGTTGTAAACTGTTGAAAGAGAGAAAACTACACTAAATGATCCTCACATCACATTTTTTTTGTTCTCTGTCTTTCTAAAATGATATCAGGGAGTTGTAAGCATTGACTATAAAACAAAATCATATAGCATGGCAGCCCCCTTTCAGGGAATTTTGGGGAATAATTATTACAGAATAATAATAGCCACTTACTATAATACATAGATATTAGTAATGCAGGAAAGTTCAAGATATGCTGAAAAACATACATTTTCCTTTATGGGCTGCAGTTCTCCTTTAACTGGCAGGTTTCACAAATAAGAGATATCTTCAGAGTCATACACTATACAAAAATGTGGTGCAATCAAACCCCATATAATAAAATACAGTTTATTAGCAGTTCATAGCCTTAACTCCTTTATGTCTCCAGTCTTGACAGTAAAATGATAATGGTTTATTTGTAACTTGACTAACTTAATGTGTTTTGTGAATTAATTTTCAGCATGACCTTTATTGGCCTCCACTTTATGAATTCCATCACAACACTATTCCATCATGAGAGGTGATTACACATACAGACTTTGCACACGTCAGTTGCAAAATTACTCTCATGATTTATCAGGTGGTGCCATAAATGGAGTATATTGAACTATTCTGGAAAAATACAACTACTAGTTAATTTCAAGTATACATGACAAATAACTTTAGCTAATATCTTCTAGTTGATATAAAACCTGCAAAATAAACATTTTTTTGAGTGAAACAGAAATATTCAGAATCCTAACTGAAGTGCTGTCTTCTCCCTCAGAAACATGTGTAACCTTTGGTGGGGGTCTGTTTTTCATCAAAATGCAATAACAAAAATGGATTTACTACCTAAGAAAATTAATTTAAACTGGAACATGTGTTAGAAATATGTATTCTCATCTTATAGAAGTAGTAAGTCACTTGGAGGTGTGTATGATGCAGCTATTACAGCATGTCCACAAGGTATATGGCACTTGTCCTTCAGATTCACACTTCACAAAACTGTAGACATGCAGTAGTAGAAGCGCCATGCACATGCTCCTCAGAATACTGTAGACATGTAAATGTGCAATGCACACACTCATGCAATATTGCTTAATATTTCTTTGCTTTCATGTGTTTGTATGTATGTGTCATTACATTTACAAACCAGAAATTCATGCTTGGAAAGTCATATTTGCAGTAAAGTCCTGGAAGAAATAATCCAGATGAAAATTTAAAATAATAATGTAATGCAATTTATAAAATAAATAAGTCAGTAGGTCATAACACTTAGGGCAAATGACCTGGGAATGTAATGAGGTGGCAGACTAAAGATTCCGTTTCGACTACTCTATCAGAGATACTGGGTGAGCATATTGATGTATCTAGGGACATTATTTTTCTTTGCTATGATAAGGAATTGAAATTGTGTAGACATAGTAAGGCATTGCTGAGTCTAGTTATGGAGGCTGCCAAAAAAAGCAATTACTAGAAAATGGAAATCAAAGTCTAAACCAACTGTACTAGAAGTAGTGAATATAGAAACAGAAATAAAACAAAAGGAATTGGGATCTATAGAAAAGAGTAGGAACAATTACACAGGACAAAATATGAATTGTGGAAACAATAAATACAGGGGGAAGAATGAGGTTTAAAAGAAGACAGGATTTGAGTAAACTATGTAATGTTTGACTGACAATGACTGGGTAGATTATAAGTGATGTGTGTTTGCAATTAAATTTATATCTGTATGGTCTGTGATGTATAATCTTTGCAATTAAGATTATGTCAGTATGGTTTGTTTTCATTTATATAAATTTATGCTTGCCTATGTTGTAAGTTACAATCTAATAAAGATGCTTTTTGTTTAAACAAAAAACACATAGAGCTAATGATGAAGTGAATTGATATAAAGTTGTCTACCCAGATTAGATACTGTAGCTGGCATGGTTAATTACATGAAGATATATTACAGAATTACAGCCTTCATGCATACAATATTTACAATTTTCTACAAAGAGAGTGAAAGAATAACCATGCATGATATCAGTTATCACAAATATGCTTCCTTCTTAGGCAAGTCAGGAAAAATGAAGGAATGCAAAAAAAAAAAAAAAAACCTCTGGGCATGACAATATTGCATAGCAATGCAGATTATAGAAGACTGCTATATTTTAGAAAGGTCACATGGCCAAGGTAATGCCACAACTGCAGAACTACTTACATTGCAGGTAGCTTTACAGAGATTATTTGAAGGTATTCCTTTTAGAGGAGTACCTATGGATGTCCAGTAGGTTCTCCCAACATACTGATGAGGGAGATTCATACAATTGCTATCTCCCTTGCCAGAGGTGTGCAGCACTCCATACCAGTGGTTGGCTTTGCACTGCCCTGCATCTGCAGCTGCTGAAGTATTCTGTTCAGGTAGTCTTTCATCATCATCATTATCATCAGGCATGGACAGAATCCATGTGACATTTACATTTGCTGCAGTCATTTTCTGGTATTCATACAAACAGCTGACATAGACCTTACTGGCAAGTATAATTTGCTTTTGAAATTTATGCTTCTCCTTAATGAAGTTTTTTCCAGCAAGTTAAGAACAATAAATAAATAAATAAATAAAATAGAATAAAACAAAAAAATTGACCATGTGACGTATAGAACACATATTAAACTGCCAAGATTTAGTTTATTAGAAAATATTGTCTGTACCATCACTTTGCTTTACAGTGACACTCAGTCTGTCAACCATATTGCTGAAATCAAAACCCCACAGCAACGTGGGTGGGCGGGGGTTAAGACTCTTTCAAGGGGCATCATCCTTTCACCACCTCAACTAATAAAACCTTCATAGGTCACACATATTTGGTGGAACAAGCCCAGTGGATCAGGTTTCACTTTAATGTTAAGGGATGACCCAGACTTATACCTCTCAACTGTACAGATTTTCGCAGAATGTCCAGATTTTTGCCTTATATTTTTGGTCCTTTTTTCATAAAATTGTGGCTTTCTGGTAAATTAGTGGTAAATCATTAAAGACTGAAGTTAGAAAATAATGGCAGATATTTGAGTTTTAGACTTCATACCCTTCAGAAAATTCATGCTAATGTAAAACATGTTATTCTATCAATTTCCTAAGTTTGTAAGAGCAATATTTAAAACAAAAATTGTCCCTATTTGTACCATTTTTTCATGGCTTTGTCCAGATTTTTTACTCTAAGAGGTTGACAGGTATGAAAATGACTTATCTATAGTCAAAGAATTTACAGTTTTATATCAAACTACTTGATTGCATGTGGTTTGGAATTAGAATATACTATATAACTTGCATCAATACATTTAAACACATTAAACACTTAAACACATAACATCAGCCAAAGAAAAAAGTAAATGCCTTCAAAGACAGCTTATGAACATTGGAATTAGCTGATCTCCAAACTGTGGGACATTAAACAAATGAAAAAAGTGCATACTTTTCTGTCACAGTTGTTGCTTCTAATCACGTATAACTTCAATATTGGAAACTGGCCCTGAGACCACCTTTGGACAAGCTATCCACCACTTACTACATGCAACAGTCTTGAACAAAATTATAGTAAAGGGAGTTACAGGGAATGAGAAAGCCATAAGGAATAGTAATGGGCTCTGCCCCCACTGGAAGCAAAATTTTCTGGATTGGCCCCAGCACTAGGAAATCCTACTCGTAATAGATTTTGGGCAAGTAGGCTTGGGCAATTGTGATTCAAAGAGAGGAACTTCAGCTAATAACTACTAACCTGCAGATTTCTCTTAACTCATTATAGCTGAGTGCACCTCCAGGCATTTCTGCAGTTACCTTTGACGCCTTTATGCATCAAATATTGGTTGTTCATATTTGCATTAATAATGCTTCATACAAGGCATCAGTATCAGAAGATTTCTAATGCATCTAAATAGATATTGTATATTATTTGTATACTGTTTATTTGGATTGTAATAATTATCATATTTCTCTAAGTATCTCAACTTTCAGCTAACACAGACAGAATTGCATAGCCTCAAATGAAATCTCACAGCTGTACAAAGAAAATCCTTCTGGCAGCATATGCCTTGCTTGATGGTTACTGAGGTATCATAAGCTGTTTATAAAATATTAAAAAACTTATTATACAATGACCCCCATTAATATTCCAAAATGTGCACGCTGATTGGTCAGCATGCCCATTGTAAATCAGACTTATACTAATGGAAAAAGGTCCGGTCACCTGGACTTTTTCTATAAGTATAAGTCTTTTTTTTTTTTTTTGTTACAGCAATGGAGAACGCAAGATCTCCGTTGCTTTTTAGAATGTGTCTCGCTATGTTAAAGGAGTTTAACATAGTGAGATAGCTTAAAAAAAGAAAAGGAGATCTTGCTTTCTCCGTTGTTTTCACCCACAGCTCTGATGTACTGCATAAGCATACTCATGCGCAGTACATCAGAACTGCTGCAGAATACCAGACAGCTGTGGAAGGGCAGCATCGAGGCATTATACAATGCCATTATTTAAGAAAAGTAAGTATTTTATTTCTTAAATAATGTCATTGTATAATAGCAATAACCCACTTCTGAGTGTGGGTAATACTGGATTTACCCACAGTTGTCTATGTTTGGCCACCACACCAACCGTGGTTAAATCCAGCATTACCCACATCCAGGCATGGGTTATTGCTTAAATATTCACTGTCTTATAAAATCCAGTTTAAAGCATCAAACTGAATGAATGTCACAAATGTAAAGATTAATTTATCCTGAATATTTTGCCATTTACAGTTTTCTAGTAACTCTCATGGTTCCAGAGATATGAATATTTGTTTGAACTGTAAGGGTATAAGTTAATTTTTTAAAGGCTCAAGCCACACACACTGGGACTTAAAAACACGTACTCAAAAGAACTGTACTGAAGGGAATGAGTTAATGACTCTAGATACCTCTCAACTGTCCAGATTTTAGTGGGACATCCCTACATTTTTCCTCAGCCGTTTGAGCTATACCTCTTAAAACTGGAATTTATTTTGAAAAGCTCTAAGTTAGTAGGAGAAGCATTTCAAAAACTATTCCCTAATGGGGAGCCTTTCTCCAAATTATTTTTTCTTTACCAATAACTCTGTAGATAAAAGTTGAGGGATATACCCTCCTGAAGAAAATGTATTTTGAGGTCTTCAAATAACTTTATATCTTATTGCTTGAATGGAAACAGAAGGCTTTGTTTTTTTGGTTTCTGCTAACCAACGTCCAGTTACAACTGTATATTTATCGGGTCTATATTAGATGACCAAACTTTCAAAAGTTCGACTGTCATATGGTCAACACCATATGATAAAATTTTTGAAAGTTCGAACGTTTTAACGGAGATCTCCATACAGTGCAGAATGAGAAGATTTCCCTTTTCTCCACTGTAGTGCGATCTCGGAGTTGGTATATTTAAAGAGCAGCAAGGTGTGGGGGGCACAGCCCACCACATGGAGGGATGCAGAGGGGCTTACCCCCTGCTTAAAATGTTCAGGTTGGTTATTTGTGTAGTTTATTGTTTTTTTATTAGATTTTCAAACTTTTGAAAGTTTGATCATATGGTGTCGACCATATGACAGTCGAACTTTTGAAAGTTTGATCATATGGTGTCGACCATATGACAGTCGAACTTTTGAAAGTTTGATTATCTAATATAGACCCTATTTATTTATTTGGCCCCTTCCTCATACTTCTTGCAGTGTGAATCTTTTTCTGCATCAAAATGTTAAGGGCTTTATGTAACACATTTTCCAACATGTCATGCAAACTTGAGATGAAGATATAAGCATATGATCATTCCTGCATAAGGTGACTGTAGAGCTATGTAGTCTGTCTAAAAGTTAGACCTGTCTCCCATTTCATTTCCACTTCTAATTCATTTGTCCCATGCTAACCTAAATGCATCATCTATCCCACTGGGCAGAATACTGGCACAACAGCTAACATTTCTGATTCACAGAGTTTACATCCTCAGATCTCTTCTTGGCTGGGGTGCCCTCTGTGTGGAGCCTGCTAATTCGCCCTTTGTCTGTATCACCAAGTGGTCCAGTGTTCTCCAACATCTTAAAGACATCCTGTAGATTAACTGTCATTTCTTTGAATTGTTCATTGTTGTGTGTGTGTGTGAGTGTGTATGCATGTTTATGCATTGGAGTGTGTGTGTGTGTGTGTGTGTGTGTGTGTGTGTGTGTGTGTGTGTGTGTGTGTGTGTGTGTATGTTTATGTTTGTGTGCAAGTATGTGTGTATTTGTGAGTATGCTTGCATGCTTGTGCGATGGAGTGTGTGTGTGTGTGTGTGTGTGTGTGTGTGTGTGTGTGTGTGTGTGTGTGTGTGTGTGTGTGCTTGAATAGGCACCAGCTCTTCCACAACCCTAAATGGATTAAGTGGGTAATTACAGAATGAATTAATGAGTTGTATCCCACATCCCATATTCTGTCACAGTAAACAGTTTCATTGTTCCACCATCCTTTATTTGGAAAAGTAATTCTTCACTTTCTTTCTTTATCTAGTTTCAGCTCCCTGTAAGGATCCTTCCCTCTGTACCGCCATTCCTTCATCCAAATTTGCAATCATTTCAGTCTCTTCTCATTAATGGAATCTCAAATGCTTTGCAGTTTTAAGTTGTCCTTGAAATCATATTGTTGTTTGTTTGACATTTAACCTGTAATTTTATTTAATTATTGACATGTTTAACCACGTTTATCCATTGCTAAGCTATATTCACTTAAATAAAGTAATAAAGTAAACTGCATTTATGTGTGCATATCCTATCAACACTCCCTGTTATCATCGTCCAAATAAACATTCCCAGCTTCTGTAGCCTCTCCTCCAATGGTAGCTAAGTCATGACTTTTAATAGTTTCATAGCAGTTCTTGGTACTCTACAAAAGTTTAATTTCTTTTTTTACTAAATGTTCTCTTACACTGAACACAGTATTGCAGGTGTGACCTCCTCAATACCTCATGCAGTGGAATTATGACATCATGCATATATTTCACCCCTGTAGGTTAGTCTCCCAGCATTCTACTGTCTCTTGCCACTTCATTTTCATTTTGCTCATGGTCATTTAGCTTATATGTGATAATTAATCTCTATAACCTTTTCCTTCTCCATGGTTGCCAAAACCTTCTTATCCATACTATACCTTAATTTAGGGTTATTGTACCCGCATGTATAGGATGTAAGATAAACTGGCCACTTTTAGGACATTTAAGTTTCCCTACTTTTTTAACAGGATCATTTTGACGTCATTCATTTTATTTTATTCACACTAAATTAGTTTAATATTTTAACCATGAAGCCATTGTTAAAGCATTCATATATTAGCAGACTGTGAAACATCTCTTTGTTTGTCATGCCTTAGCAAGTTGGCAGTTTGCTTAGATAATTAAAGAGATGTTAAGCTGTTTGCTGTCATTCAGTGGTCCAAGGTCTGATTCCCTCAGCTGTCACTGCCTAACTGTGTGACTCTGAGCAGGTCACTTAACCAGACACCACTCCTGGGCTGAGTCTGGAAAAGGTCCATGGAGATCAGTGCTCTACCCCAGAAAACAAATATAAATAAAATAAAGCTAGCTGCACAGGTTGGTTCTGTAGATAAATAAGACTAAAATCATTGTTGTTCCTTCTTTAAATACTGTCAGAAAGCCACTTCAGAAATGCACAAAGTAACTTAATGCAGTGAGCACTAAAACAGATAGGTTGTTGCACAAATTCCTAGCTTCATCTTATTGAGACCACATTCACTTTTGTGTGACCTGTTCCTGTTAAATGTTTGTGCTCTGAAACATTTTCTGGGCAAAACTCTGCAGAAAATGTGAAAAACTGGGGAGCTTAAAGGTAGATGTATAAACTGAGTCTCTCATTGTGGTTATCTTTGATTTATTTCATACTCTCATACAACAGATTTCTCCCATCAGAGAGTAGAATATTGCTGAGCATTATGACTCTTTCATGCAAAAAATGTTTTTGATAACAGAAGACCATTTCCCAAAGTTGTTTACAGGTGAATGGATCAACAAGAGTTTTTTTCAACCTTTCCCCAATATGAAGACAAAATAATTTGTCACTGAAACAATAGCTGCTAGCTCATTTTAAGTGAATCTACCTCCTCATACTCACCAGCTTACTCATGTTTTCTAACACTATCTGTACCTCTACTTCTGCCCCTAACCATAATCCTACATATTAGGTCACAAAATGCACTTTTCCTAACAGTACCACAAAGTAGGACACACACACACACACACACACACACACACACACACACACACACACACACACACACACACACACACACACATACACACAGCCTAAATGTCAAAACCTTCTTTATAAAATTTTTTTTTGGCATTATTACACACATTCCGTTACCTACATTTTACATTACACCATTTGACTCTTCTTGTACTCGACAAACCTTGCATTCAACCACATGTGACACCAGGATATTATTTGACAAACAGAACTCAACAGAAGAATGGTGACCATATAGATATATATTAGATCTCACCCTGTCTCTCTCTCTCTCTCTGTGTATATATATATATATATATATATATATATATATATATATATCTACATGTATGGGTGTTGTTTGACTTATCACTGCACGCACTTCATCACCTTCTGAAATGCTGGAGGTTTTCATCAGTGGGACAGCTCATTGAATTATGAAATGTTTGAACTTCATTAGATCAACTGCTTCATAATTCAAGTGCTTTTCCCCCTCTTTTGAGGTTGTGCAACCCTGGAGTTAGTGTATTTAATTATTTAATTTCCGGTAGTGTGGTCAGCAAAGCCAACAATGCAAAAGTTGTTTTGTGGGTAACTAAGTGCTCTGCAATCCATTTATACATTTAGAAATAGTGCATCACTGAAGGTGCCAAATTCTGTCTTGGGTACCATGTTATAGATGTCCATAAAACTGACTTTGTTCTTTGTGGTTGTCACTGCACAAAGGCAGTAGTCCCAGAGTTTACCTAGTAATGCCCAGCAATAACTTATTATGAATGCAAATGATACAAAATTCATTTTGATGTTCTATTCTTCATACATTTCAGCAATACCACTCACTTTGAAATTCCTATATAACCATTAGCACTGTGTTCCTCTGTAGTCTGCTTATAACTGATTTAGGTTCTAGTGAGGAAGGAGATTAACAGACATATTATATATGGAAAAGGTAACTCTCAGAAAAAAACGTCTAATGACATATTTTATTTGTATGACTCTATTATATCCCTACATGAAGGCACTTGAAAAAATAATTTCTTTCTTTTGTCTCATTATGGGCTGTTTTAAACAAAACGCTGCTTCTGTGTCACTAACAGGACCTCTAGGCAGCCTCCATATTCTTTCAGGGAACACCTGCTCTTCATTATCTCTCCCATTAGAGACGTTAAAAACAATGCCTTCATTTTATTGTAATTCTTACAATGTTTTGGCTAAAGAAGAATCTAGTGTGGAGTGGCAAGCCTTGGAAAAGGTCAGACAAACAATTTAGCCTTGGCTTACATGCATTCTAATTTATTCTCAGTATCCAGAGGCATTTAAATATAAATCTGGGTTCTCCAGCACGGTCTCCCTGGAAGGAGGAAATTGCACTTTCTAATGCTTTTTGTGATGTCTTTGTGCTAGAAAGAATAACCAGCATTCTTTCTTACTCTATATTTTGTAAGAAATAACACATAATAACAGGCAATTTCAGAGCTCCCTGGACTAGTAGAGCTGTTAATTAAAAAAATCCTTCCCTCACAGAGTGTGACAGATTGGCGAGTGTGTTGCTAAAAAATGAAGGCAGCTTCCCCATAGTGCTCTTGTAACAATTTTTACAATAAACTGAGTATCAAAATTAACCATTACCTGAACAGTCACATATGAGCAAGACCTTATGTATTACAGCAAACATGATTAACTAGAAAGGAAGAATTAAGTGTTCCATTCCCTTTTCATGGACAGATTACTATCCTGATGTTATAATTAGCTTTCTAAGATTATGCAGACATAACATCTTTTTATTTAGTTAGTTTTTCATTTTATTCAATAGCTTACATGAACAATCTGCTCTTTAAACATAAGAAGATACTGTAATAGGGAAACAAAAGATACAGTCGTATAAATGTTGATGTGAAGACTAGTACATTACAAAATCAAGAAGCCTTCTGATGAAAGATATATATATATATATATATATATATATATATATATATATATATTCACTTACCAGCAAATACATTAGCTGATGTATATTACAATAACTGCTATTACAAGAATATTATACAAAGAGCTATGATTGAGTCTGTTTTCTAATGATTGCCTTCTTTTCTCTTACCAAACTATTGTTCAGCTGATTCCCCTTGACAGGAGAATAGCTAACTAAAGACATTGCCTGAATAATAGCACAAATATCAAAATTACTACCACAGTGAGGGCACTTAGTTTATTGGGCAAATTTAATAGGCAGTTCATCTACTACTACTTTGTATAATTGCACTGTACTTTGGACTGTGATTATTAGAATGTACAATGGTAAAACAGTAATTGGCACAGTTTGATAAATACTAAAATGTCACTTTTTCTGGACTTATTCTGGACACCAAGTACTGTTAAACCTGCACATTCACTCCACTTGTCTGAAATGTTTTTTTGTATCTGCTATTCCCAATCCTATATATGATGCAATATCTTGCCTGTAGTAGGTCAGGCTCTTATCTTAGTTTCATTCTGATTACTTGGTCACACTTATCACTTGAACTTCTGTGTGCATATTCATGTATTTTCATAATAAGATGTGTTTTTAAAATACTCAGCTGTCTCCTTACTTGATTGTATTTTCTCATTAACTAAGTTCTACCAGCAGCCATGTTTTTAGCATTGTCAAATACTTCATGCACTTTCCTGTGCTACTAAATGAGTTACTGCAGTCATTGCTTATACAGTAATACAGATTAACAAGACTCTCTCTTCATGAATTATTATCAAAAATGGAACAACAAAATATTGTCCCCATACCTTATCAACGTATATATCAAACCCTTTTTATTTATTACACAGAAAACATTTCATCGCATGCCCGTACTCTACAATACTAAGATTGCATTATCAGCATTCACAGATGATTTAAACCTATATTTCATACTACCTAGCTCTGATATACAGAAAATCTTGAATCCTATTTACACTTTCTCGAAATTCTCTAATTATAAATCGAATCCAGAGAAATCTTAAATTTTTCCCAATTAACTCATTCAAACAAAACTTTGTTTACCCCTACCACTTCAAATCAAAGTAAAATATGCCTTAAAATATCTAGGTGTATACTTTCATCAAGATTCAAAAGTGTCCTAACAAAACAATATTATAAGCCTGTGGCTAACCTGGCAATAAGTTTGTCTTAGATGGAAGAAATGACAACTCACATTTTTATCAAAACTCACCGTTATTAAGATGAATATACTGCCAGGATTATTATATGTTTTCAATGCCTCCAACATGACAATGCAAAATACATTTTTCAAATCACTACACTCCTCTTTATCTAATTTCATTTGGTCACCTAAATTGGTAAGAACTGCTTATCAGAAACTGGCATAGCCCAAAAATAAGTGGGGAGGGGTCTTAATCTACCTGACTTCAAGTTATATTATGATACAATACACTCTAGTACAATAATAGCAATTGCTGACTTTCATTCAAACAATAGGACTTGGACTCTGCCTTGGGTAGAGTTATCCTACAAATTGTTAAATCTCTTGGTTTTAATCCTAAAGCCATCCCTTTTCTTGATAAAAAAAAATCTATGAAATCACATATATCTTTAAAGAACAAAATAATCAAGCTACACAATCTCCTTGATTCATTAAATATATCCAGTACTTCTAAAATGTTGCAACCTTTGCACTTATTAAACTAAATAATATAATGCTCAGCTTAGACAAATTTCCCCTTTTAAAAGAGAAATGTTTATTAGATATTTTCCCCTCTAGGAACAAGCTCATCTCAGAAATGAGATTGACACTAAATCTTCCCAAAATTTATACTATAATTTTGAGATCACTTAGAGACATGTGCGCCAACCTGTTAGAGGAACCCAAACTAGATATTAATGATATAAATACTTGTAAAACTTTGTGGAGTCTACTCTCTATTAAAAAGAAAATGTTATCAAATACATACAAGATAATTTTATCGATTAGACACCAAAATGATTACCTCTATTCAAGGATTAGACCTTGATCAAACAATATCAGCTAATCATAAATCCCAATCTAGTCAGCTTACCTTAAATTACATTCCCTTTAAAAACTTAATTATACACAATTAATGACACTAAACAAAGAATATCTTACTCCAACAACCCTAAACAAGTATTACCCCACATCTTCTCCTTTTTGCCCTCATTGTGACATACAAAAAACAGATCTTGTTCCTATTCTTTGGAACTGTAAATGCTCCTCTGAGCTTTGGTGTTCATTAAAGTTAGATTGCAAAAAAATGGGATATGAGAAATCTAGCCTATCCTGGAAATTCGCTATACTACATATTCCACCATGAGAGTTGACAAAATTGCAATTACATATTTCAATCATCTTATTTTCCTTAATTGAACTTTGTGTTACCTTAAATTGGAAAGACAGATCAGTTCTGTCATGGGAAGGGTTCAAACAACTGGTAATTAAATACTGGACAGCTCACAAGCTTTTAACGCATAATCAAAAACGGCAATCTTACTTTGTTATTCGACCACATATTGCTATAAAATTTATTATACTCTCTCTTTCCTTTATTAGGGGTAGGGAACAGACTAGGATCAACAGATATATTTTCTTCTCATATACCTTTCTTCTCTTCTATCTTTAGGGCCAGTAATTCACTGTTTTAATGAATACTGATTTGGTAAGTTTAAGATCAGTCATTTCTTATGACTAGTTTGGCATGTAGCAGTTCTTTGTATATAGTTCAATAGTTATATATTTTTTGATTGTTTATATTATGTACCACTGCTTATTGTTCCTACACTTATCATTGACATTTGTCTGTTTGCTTTGTTTTCTTTGTTATTCATATATATATATATATATATATATATATATATATATATATATATATATATGGGTCTACTACGGTTGACTGAAAACTCACTTGACTGAAAATGAAATCATTAGGACCACTTCACTGACAGCTCACTTCACTGAAAACTCATTTCTTTGAAACTCATTTCATTGAAAGTTATAAATGGCCTTTTCCCCACTATAGTGCGACCCTGGAGTTAGTATATAAAGTAAGAGGGGTGTGGGGGGTGTTGGGGGCATAGCCCCCCACATATTATAAACACTTCAAACTATACACAGTGATACTTGCAAGTGCAGTAAATAACTGTTTCCAAAAGAGAATATATAACCAAGATATTTGGGGGGCTTTGCCCCCCCACACCCCCCAATGTGGGGGGCTGTGCCCCACACACACACCCTTACTTTATATACTAACTCCAGGTTTTCACTACAGTGGGGAAAAGACCATTTATAACTTTCAACAAAATGAGTTTCAGTCAAGTGAGTTTTCAGTGAAGTGAGCTTTCAGTGAAGTGGTGCTAGTAATTTCATTTTCAGTCAAGTGAGTTTTCAATCAACCGTAGTAGACCCATATATATATATATATATATATATATATATATATATATATATATATATATATATATATATATATATATAAATTCAATAAAGATTTTTGAAAAAAATTTAGTTACTACATTCATGTACTTTAAATGTGTATCTATGCTATAATTTATAGATTGAACTTTTCTGTCTCGTTCTGTCCTTGAAATGTTTTATGCTCAGCTAAATTACCCATTTAAAAGTTTAAATAAATATTAAAATGATTGCATTCTATCCTTGCATTTATGAAATAAACTTGTTCACTTACACTTCACTTCTTGTCATACTGGTGACAAGTGCCTTCTATACAAACTGGTTACCACAGTCAAATGATGATGATGATGATGATGATTATGTGGTGCCAGGAGGAAACATTCAGTAATGATTCAGCTTGACTTCTTGGAAAGGTAATTTACAGAGGTCAGCAACCACTTAGCCCCTTACAACAATTTCACAGCCCAAAAGTCTTAAAAATAAAAAAATGCACATTAGCAGTGCAATATAATTCAGGTAGATGTTCCTCATTGGCCAAAACAAAGATAAGTGATGAAGTTCTAGTATACATGCGAAAGAGCTGGCCAGTTAAGCACACCTGCTAGTTAACTGCAATAAGAGGTTGGAAGAAAGTTCCAGAAAATAAATGTTCAACAGCAGACAGTAATGTGCTAGAACAGACAAGGGATAAACAAGATACCCAATGATCCGAGCAGCTCATAGATGTTCCTCATGTGCCACCGTTAGCTCAGCTGACTGTATCTTGGTATAGGTCTACTTCGGAATGTATCATAAATGGGTCAAGGGGTGACCTGCACTCAGTACTTTAGTTTATCAAATAAAACAGATAGTGCCTATCTGAAATAGACCATTCTGCTACCTCTGTATATCATTTATTGTGCTATCAAAATGTAGTGCTCACCACAATACTGATGCTCATACGATACAGTCTTAAAAGCATGCAATATTGTCACTACACTGTACCCACAAAGATGGCAGTCAGCAATATTACAATATGAAATCCACGAGTTATTGTCCCTACACTGTACCCACAAAAATGTCAGTCAGCAATATTACAATATGAAAACCATGAGGTACTGTCCCTACAATCTACCTACAGAGATGGCAGTCAGCAATATTAGAATATGAAAACCAACCATGAGTTACTGCCCACACACAGTAGCCACAAACTGGTATTCAGCAGTACCACAATAGGACTATGCTACTGTCCTTGGTACATAGTAATGGCTCATGACTTCAAAATGAAAGTCCAGCTCTGATCCTGTTCTCCAAGTCCCTCCTCAGAAAACCCATTAATAAACTAAGTAGCAAAGGATGTGAAGCAGCTAGAGCAGAATTACATTAAGATTCCTGGAGGTAGTTACCCACCAAATTGTAACCATGGTACAATTACTCCCAAGATGATCATTTACTGAAGTTAAAACCCATCTCTATTGACTCTGTTTGTTTAACTTAATCTACAACTTACTTCCTACCTCAACAGTAATAAAATACCGATTTCCCACACAGTTTCAGGACTGTACACGTGTTAGAGTGATCTAGCACTCAGACCTTGTTCTGACTGCTATGTACAAAAGACACTACATAGGCATCATCTTCATAGATTCCACGGCATTTTATGATATATCCCATGCCTTACTCTCCAGTTTGGGCTAACAACTCATGAACTCATATGGTTCAGCAGCTACGTAATAGAGAGATACTTTTAAGTAAAGTTCTTAAGTGAAGCTCATTGATAATATTTCCTCTGCAAGTATGATGACAGCTGGTGAATTTCAAGGCTCTATACTTAGTCCCCTACTGTCTTGCTTCTTCATAAATGAGATGTGATGAGACTATAGTCAATGCTGCTTTGTTATGGTTGGTCCCCTGCACTGCTATAGTGGCAATCTTCCTTTTCACACTGGAAACTAGACCTCATACGGCACCTACTCCTCAGTTCCTTGAAGAAGGATATCCTATTCAGTAGCAAGAAGTTTCACAGCCCTGGTGTTCCTCCAGTGGCTATCAAGTCCACAGCTAGTGCTCCCACAGAAAACAGGTGAAATATTTAAAATATCTGGACTTTCTTTTCAATGAGACAGTTCTTGAAAATATTCCATCCTGGGGAAAAACGGAATTAAAGCAGGGACTTCTCTAAGTTCTCAAACATTCCACTAGGAAAGGGTGAGTAACTTCTAGATGAATCTACAAGGAGATAAGGCAAAGAAGCCAAACTAGGTCACCAGAAGCATAAATCAAGAGGGGCTGTGTGCCCTACCCCACTTTCAACAGACATGTGAAAGTGCTCTGCCTGACTCCAGAAAAACATGCATGGAAAGTTCCATCTGCATCTGCATGATACTGGAACTCTGACAACTAGCATCATTGTTGCTTGTGTCCAACTGACAGACACAGTTACCAGGTTTGGCTGCTTTACTGATAGCAGCTTGTAGTGTTTACCCATATTACTAGTATACTACAGCCATTAACCTGCTTACAGTGTGAGTGTGTGTGTGTGTGTGTGTGTGTGTGTGTGTGTATGTGTGTGTGTGTGTGTGTGTGTGTGTGTGTGTGTGTGTGTGTGTGTATGTGTGTGTGTGTGTGTGTGTGTATTGCGTTTAGTTCAACTATTAACTGGACTGATCGACTTTTTTTTGTTTAAATCTATAAAACACTGCATTTAAAAATCAATGGTCAAATATAAATGATACAATTTTCTTCTCTAAGGATGCTATTTCAGACTCATAACATTTTTATTTCTTTCTTATCTCCAGTATTGTAAGAATGGTAATGGTGATCTTATTTAAAGAATTGTTTTTAAGAGAGAAAAGTTTTGTAACTATTTATGTATTATTTGTTATCACTACTATTTTACAACTTGGTCCAGATAGGTCGAAATAAACACTGATCTTTATTTTGTGATATATTGGGCTCTCAGATACCACATGAAAGATATCTTCAACTTTTCCATATATATGTCTCAACTGTCTAGATTTTTGCAGAATGTCTACATTTTTGCCTTATATTTTTCATCTATTCCTTATAAAATTTATGGTTTTCCGGCATATCAGTGAGGATTGCATTTCCTAAATAATGACAAACATCCAACTGCATTTTTTTCAGAAAATACATAGTAACATACGTGAATGGGCGTACCTTCGTTGGAGGTTGCGCGTCAGGGCTGGCAACTCGGCACGTAAAAATCTACTGCCAATCATTAGCGGACTGGAGTTCCGCTGTGGCAACCCCTAACCGAAAGACACAACAACAACAACAACATGGTAACAGAAACATGTGCGATGGTACAGCGGTAGCATTGTTACCTCACAGCAAAAGGTTCTCCTGTTCGATTCTCAGCTGGATTACCTTCTGTGTGGAGTCTGCATGTCCTCCCTGTGGTCAAGTGGTCTCCGAAAGACATGCGTGAATGGGCGTGCCTTTGCTGAAGGTTGGGCATTGGGCTGGCAACTCAATACCATAAAAATCGACTGCCAATCATTAGCAGACCAGAGTTCCGCTGTGGCGACCCCTAACCGGGAAAAGCCGAAAAAGACAAACAACATGGTAACAGAAACATTTTTGTTCTAGCACCTTTCTAAGTTTCTAAATTAAATATTTAAAAGTTGTCCTTATTTTTGGGTCTATGTCACCCCATTATTTTTGCCTGTGTCCAGATTTCTTGTACTAACAGGTTGGCAGGTATGCATATAGCAGATACATTTCTTACCCACTTTACTATCTCCCAGTCTCTCCAGCAATTGGCTTCCATATTGTATCTTAAACTTGTATCATTTTGTAGATAAATTATATAGATATGATCTATTATCATTATTATTATGATGATGAATATAATTATTTATCATTACTTAAGTATAGTCAAGGGAATATATACTGGCCTCTATCTAGAGCGGATTATTTTGCATCCAAAAAGATCTTATTGCTTTCTTAACATCACAAATATAACTGCTACTTAACATGAAGATAACATTTCTTCAAATGTATATATCATATAATTGTAGTATTTCTTCCATCTTAGTCAATGTTGGGCTTTCCTGATATTTTCATTCCACAACATTTTTTTTTCTTCCTGCATGTCTAAATAAGTGATGTACATCTCTTTTTTTCTAATTCTTATCCAAGTAATAATAAATTATGCATCTGTTAAAACTCTTTCATGTATCAGGGTGAGTTTTTCCCCTAAGCTGATAGAGAGAAAAGATGGGGGAATTGTCAATATTATTCTGAGGGTCATGTATACAGAGGAAAATAGTTCTCATTCTCACCATATCCAATTGTTCTGAACCATAAATTACCAAAGGATAAATCTTTGCTTTTGAGCACCTTAATCTGAAGGGATATTGTCACACCACCCAGGCTTACATTCACCCCCCCCCCCCAATAAGGCAAGAGAACCATTTTTGATTTTAGTATGAATATACTTCATATACAAATTCTATTGTCTGCATTTTAAAATATTATTTGTAGGTATATAAAATAAATTACCTTTATAATTCCCTATCCATTATTTTTTTATTACCTCTATTGCCATATGATATCAGTTTTATTTTTCCACATCAATTATCAGATCCGTTTGTCATGTGAAAGATTCAAATCCATTTATTAAGACTAGTGAGGCTGGTAGAAAGCTACACAATAATGTCATTGGCAAACCCAAATCTGGAGAGGGTTTACCATTTAATTTTGGACAACCTCAATTATTTCAACCACAGTATTAAACATGTCATGTATATATACTAGAAAAGCCCAGGAGGCCAATAGACACTCTTGCCTAATTCCATTTGTATCTCAAATTCATTTTCTAAAAGGTCTTCTGAAGGTATTTTTACTCAGCTTCAAACTAGAGTACATAAAGCTACAGTAACTGCTACTAATTTTCCAAATAACCTTTTTCTTTTCTTCAGAATCATCTATAGCTTGTCCTTATTCACTGCATCATAACATCCACAAGCATGGAATTGTGTCTTTGAGCCATCATGGCAACATATTTTTCTAAAATATGGTTACATATTATGTAGCTTTGGCTGGACTGATAGTATAGATGGATAAAGCCCTAACTATAGCCCAAGTGACCTTAAGATCAATTAGTCTCTCGGGAGCTTTTTAGCACAGACAAAGAGGTGACCCTCCTAGAATGCAGATTTATATCACACTGCTCCTCTTATGACAAGGAGTCAGCTTGAGAGCAGATGCTGGTCACAATGTGGATAGTTAGTATTGGGGACATGTGAACATGACCATCCAAGTTAGCCCTTGTCAGTGCATGTGGGAGAGCATGTTTACATGGACAAGGTGGTATGTGTATCCCTGGAAGTACCACAGGTGTTTCTGCTATCACCAGGGTTGTGATTAAGCAATAAAATGAAAAAAAAAGTCATTGATGGCATGCTAGAAAGAGAGAGTGAGAGAGAGAGAGTGCACAAACCACTCTTATGGCTGCCTTGATGATGGCCCCACTTATACAGTATAATCTCTAATTGAGGGGAGGCTTTATTGTCAGGCACCAGGGCAAAAATAATAAAAAAATATTACACAGCTTTCTAATGTTGACCTATATTGTCTAAATGCATATTGATGATTATGAACCTAATCACTTCTAAGCCGTCTCTTCATCTGTTCCAGAATTAGACTGGAGAACATCTTGAGAGGAACTATCAAGCAGTGTAATGTGTCTATACATTCATGGGACTGTGTTTAGTTTCCCATTCATGACTCTTGACTGACCCAGTCTATGCCCGTCCAGGCACTACAATCCATTTTTGCTTTAAGCAGCATTACCACAGTCCCAGTTATGGCTGTTAGGTACTGGAGATGAATAACAGTTTCTGAAGTGTCTGTACCAACCATCAATCTATCTAAAGAGCAAAAAAGACTGGGAGGTGCAGTGGTGCAGCGGTTAACACTGTTGACTCACAGCAAGAGGTTCTCCAGTTCAATTCTCAGTTGTGGTGCATTCTGTGAGGAGTTTGCATGCCCTCGCTGCATTTGTTTGGGTTCCCTCTGGGTGCTCTGGTTTCCTGCCACATTCCAAAGACATGCATCTGGAGTGTTTCTCCCCAGGCCTTCTCTGAAAATAGGCTGTTTCTTAGTTGGACTTTCCTGGTCAACAAATGTTAAATAAATAAAGTATCAAACATGCAAAAATATTCTCAGGAAAGGTAAATTTGTTTATGCATTGGGGTTTCTATTTATTATCATGCTGCATAGTAGCTGACTGACCATCTTTTCTTATGGACTTGCCTAGCAGGAAACACTTTCATTATTACAAACTCAGTCTAAATATTTAGATAATGAGAAAATACAGGCAACTGAACTTGGGATGGGCTGTGTTGCTCAACCAGAAACTAATCCTGGTCGGGCTGTGTTGCCTCCCCAGGAATATTTCCTCTGCCTTTTATATTGGCACAAAGTATAGTCATTTTTCTTCTTTGAGTTGTGGTAGCCAGTGTTTGTTTATGCTGTTACATTTGAAACATGCTGGTACAGATTAAATGAAGTCATCGTGAAGTACATGTGGTCATACTACTGAACGATGCAAATTCTCTGATTAGAAATGGAGTCAGAATTTTGAAAATAACTCTCCAATTATCATTTTTAATATAAATTACATGGCTTGAAAAATACATATGTTCCTAAGGTTTAAAATGTGTTACTCTGCAATGGAGAAGGCCATAGATCAGTTTGAAAAAGAAAACTGAATTATTCAGTCAAAACATGGATCCCCCCCTCACCAAGCTGGATAAGGAGTGGGTTGCAGTTAGATGCCTGTCAGGTGCCAGGATCCATCAAGTCACTCAAGTACTCAAGTCATTCAACCACAAGTATTGGTATGATTCCATCATAGTCCATGTAGGGGTGAATGACTTGAGATGTACCTCCATGTGGGGGGGTGAATGACTTGAGATGTACCTGCATGTGGGGGTGAATGATTTCAGATGTACCTCACTGGACCGTATGAAGAGAGACATGACTGAGCTCTCAGATTATGCATCACATAAGCCTAGCCTTGTCTCCAAGGATGATGCCACAATACAAACAAAAAATGATTGACTTTAATAATTGGCTTAGCTTCTGGTGTCAGTCCAAGGTGATCCAGTATCTGCCAGCCTGGGAAGACATGGTTGACACGCCACACTGCATTGCCAGAGATGGTCTGCACTTGTTTCTTCCATGACTTCTAATATTGGCAAAGGCATGAGCCACTCCTATTATGCCATTTTAGGCAGTGTCAAAATAATGAAGCTCACAACATAGCAAAATCCTCTCTACATAAACTCAAGGTACTGCTGCTTAATGCTAGGAGCCTAAGTAAAAAATTATAGACCATGGAAGCACTCCTCACTTTGGAAGATGCTGACATCTGTGCAGTCAAACAGACATGGTTCAAAGGCATGGAAAGCATCTCAGCTGTGAAGGGCTACAATGCCTTCCATACGTTCAGACCACAAACTGTGTGCGAAAGAACCAAAGGAGGAGGTGTATCCATCTCCATTAAGGATAAGTTCACCTCGAGACTGGTCAAACAGTATGACTCTTTTGAGCTACTCCATGTACAATTAACTATAGGTAAAGCTCCCTACCACATCATAGCTAGCTAGCTATAGGCCCTCCACCATGAAACAGGGAAAGCATACCAAATACCTAGACTTACTTGAGTTACTTGCCATACAGCCCAACACCTTATTCATGGTTGATTTTAATTATCCTACCATTGACTGGGAAACATGCAAGGCCACAAACATGCAAGTTCAGAGGTTCTTGGATTTCGTCAGTGCAAATGCTCTGGAACAGCTAGTCAGCACACACACAAGAAGCTCACATGTCCTGGATATAGTACTCACTAACATGGGAAAGCATTGCACTCCCACCCCAGTGTGATGTCCTCCCTGGTAAGATGGAAACCCATCAAGCTCAAAAATGCTTAAGAATTTTTCTAAGACAAATTACTTCCTACTAAGTGATATAAGAAGTGTCAAAGCCCATTCAAATGCAGATAACATGGACTCCTATGCAGTGGTGTACACCAATATCCTGTATAACCACTTAAGCAGTTGTACAGAGTCGGCTATACCCAACCGGATTAAAACCAGATCATATCAAAAAACAAGCCATACTGGTAGACCATTAGTATAAACAGGCTATACAACAAAAGAAAGAAACTAATATCCAAGACAAGAGGGAACTGGCTCAGCAGAGGAAGAAATCCCTCTCTAGCTTAAACAAACAAATTAGAGATCTTGTCAAGTCCTCCAAAGCTAATTACAAAAGAAAAATAGCCTCCCTAGCTTAGGATAATCACAAGGCATTCTTTAAGTACAAAATCTAAACGTGTAAGAGAGAAAGTATGACTGAAGAGGTGGTAGAATGTCAAGGCTCTTAAAAGGTTGGCCTAAATAAGCTTAGCATCTCCTTCTCCGATTTAAGAAAAGTAATATAATGCAAACTCGGACATCATCTTAGTGTCATCTAATGGTTTTGGACCCTTCCAGGAACTCATACAGCCCTTCATGACATAGATGACTACATCTGCATTCAGATAAATGACAGTAAAACTCTGCTGTATATATTGACTTCTGAAAGGAATTTCACAATGTATGCCACTGTGATTATATGTCATGAGACTGACAGATACTTTCAACAGTTTTTTTTATTGATCACAAGATATCAACATATACTCACATAGATTTTACATAAGCTTTGCAAAATAAAGTGTTTTTATAGTGAGCAAGCCCCTGTGCCCTGCCTCCCCACACATATCTCACCTCTCTCTCTTTTTATATATATATATATATATACATATATATATATATATATATATATATATATATATATATATATATATATATATATATATATATATATACATGTATAATAACTTTTTTTTTTCAAAACAGGTTTATTGTTTTAACATATAAGAGAAATATTGGAACAAATTGTAGAAAGACGAACCACAAACTGTAGAAGAACACAAATGTTGAAGTACCAAATAATCCAAGAGAGCCAGCAAAACCTAAACGCACTTTTATTGTAAATAAAAAACAGCGTTTTCGCTACCAAAGCAGAGTAGCTTCCTCAGAGGCAAGAAAACACAGTAAAAAGGCGCCAAACAATTATATAGCAAATGCACCTTCAATCAATTGAGATGTAATGGGGTATTTGTGTGAACACAACTAACCCATTTTTAAAAACATATACACTTTAAAAATATATGCAAGTGAACTTTTGAAAATATAAACAAACGAGATAAACTGTAAACTATAAAATACTATTATACATGACAATAAAAGACATGATGAACAATCCATGATAAAATTATAAATACAAATGCCATGAAATAACATGGACTCAGAAATAAACCCATCATCTCATTTCTGTGATCACAATATTCTAACGTAAAAAGGCCCTATATTTTAAGACTGGAGCAATGTTGCAGCTCTCATTTAACCCTGGGAGGTTAAAAGCATCTAGCTTCAGTTGCCATTCTAACTCTGAAATCTCTAACAATAGGGAAGTAGGGCCACCCCTAAAAGATCTATATGTACAATCTATCCCCATAAAAACAAAATTGTGGCCGGGATTTGACTCAACATGTTTCGCTAGAGCATTTTCACTTTTGTTGTTCCTTATGGCATAACAATGTTGATATATGCGCTCCCTGAATTTTCTGTCGGTTTTACCGACGTAGAAAGCCGAGGAGCAAACACAAAAAGCCACATATATGACAGATTTAGTTTCACAGTTTATTCTACTGTTAATATCGTACTTTTTGTGGCCTATATTAAAAGAATTCCCTGTACGTACCACATGGCACCAATTACATGCTCCACAAGTAAAACAACCTCTAGTTTTAGAAAAGAGTTGCTTGGGATGATTTCTTTGTAAGAGTTCTTTTATATTATTTATTTTTATTTATTTATTTTACATTTGTTAACCGGGCTAGTCCAACTGGATACATGTCCATTTTCAGTGGAGGCCCGAGGAGAAAAGCTCCACTAACTACTACTTAACAAGTTAAATAAAACATATACAGAATTATGCGATAAAAGGAAACATTTGCTTAAAATATTTTTCAGAATGTATATACACAAGAGTACAATATGAGACTTCGCAGGAGAGATAGTTTAGATAATTTACTAGGTTACAGTATTATTGCTTTATACTGAGAAATAGAAATAGATTATGATAGATCGAGATGAAAACCTGAAAGAGGAGAAGGAATATTACAGAGAGGTAACTCATACAAAGTAATGGAAGTAATACATGCACATAGAAAGAAGGTAAATAGAGAGTGAGAGGGATAGGTAGAGGAAATTAGTGTGAGTTAGAGTTTAGTCGGGTTAAAGCATGGACATATCCACTGATTTTTAAGATAAATTCTTAGTTTTTGTTTGAACAAAGCAGGGGTAGGCATAGAAGTAAGTTCAATAGGAAGTTGATTCCAGCGTTTCCCAATGGCGTTAGAGAAAAGGGAGTCACCAGCAAGATTGTTGGATTTAGTTAATGTTACTAGGAGTTTGCTTGAGGAGCAAAGTGAATTCAGGTTAGAGTAAGGGGTCAGAAGTTTGGAAAGTGCAGGTGTGTTGTTAGGTTGATAGAAGGCTTTATGGACAAAGGAAAGTTGGGAAAGAAGCAACATATTTTCTAGTTCTAGCCAGTGAAGTTTCTGAAGGTTCAGACAGTGGTGAGTTCTGAAAGGAGTGCCAGTTGCAAATCTGGCAATGCTATTATATGTGTTAGTCAGTTTAGAGAGATTGTTTTTCTTCAGGTTAGTGAAAATTGATGAGGCATAGAGAAGAGTTGAAATAAGGTGAGAGTGGGCAAGGGTAACTTTTGCTGTGGGGGTTAAGAATGTTTTAATTCTGTAGAGGGAGCCCAATTTTTTGTTTACAGTTTTAATGGTATTATTAATGTGGCAATCATAGGTAAGGTTGTTATCAATCATTACACCTAGTAGTTTGGTAGTAGAGTCGGCTGATATGAGGGTGCCATTAATAGATAAGATGGAGAAGTCTAATGTGGGGACCTAGTAGTAGGTTTAAAGAGGAGGAGTTTTGTTTTTTTAGCATTTAAAAGTAGGCAGCGTTTTAAGAACCATGCTTCTACTTTGTGGAATACATTTTGAGTAATAGTTTGAAGCTCAGGTATGGATTTAGCGGAGCAAATAAGAGTGGAGTCGTCTGCATATTGTATACAGCTAGCTTGGGGAATAGCTACTTGTAGGTCATTTATAAAAAGGGAGAAAAGGAGGGGTCCAAGAATAGAGCCTTGAGGGACACCAAGAGAAATTGGGAGAAGAGAGGAAAGTTTGTTATCCCAGAGGACTGCCTGCTTTCTGTTAGTGAGATAGGAAGTGAACCAATGGATAGCCTTTGGTTGTAAAGCAAGAGATTCCAGGATTTTTATGAGGAGGGGGTGGTTGACCATGTCAAAGGCTTTGGACAGGTTGATAAAGAGGGCTGAAGATAGAATATTATTGTTGCGGTTTGTGTTTATAAAGTCAGTAAAGGAAAGGAGAGCAGTGGTGGTACTATGAAAAGGCCTAAAGCCGTGTTGACAGGGAGTAAGAATGTTATTTTTAGTTAAGTGATTCATTAGCTGGTAGTGAACACATTTTTCCATGATTTTTGCTAGGGGAGACAGGAGGGCTATAGGTCTGTAGTTAGAGTATTCATTGGAGTTTCCTCCTTTATGTAATGGTATAATGTGTGAGATTTTCCAGATGTCAGGTATGGTTCCTTCTTTAATAGTTCTGTTGATAAGGATAGAAATGGGATAGGCTATTTCCTTAGCAGCTTTTTGGAGGAATTCAGATGGAAGTTGGTCAGCAGAAGGGGTACATGGTTTAAGTTTTTGGAGGCATTTTTGGATGAAGGTGGTGGAGATGGGTTGTATTATAAATGTTGGTTGATTAGAAGATGCAAGATCAGGGATGCTAGAATTGTCAATGGGAAGGTTGGAGGCCAGTGAATTGATAGTATTAGTAAAGAAGGAGTTGAAAGCATTGGCAGTTTCATGGGAAGAATTATTACTGGACCCAGGGGAGAGGGAGTGGTAGTCTGTCCGTGGAGAAGTCTATTCAAGGTAGACCAGAATTTTTGGGGATTATTATAATTTGCTTGTTGGAGGTTACTATAGTAGTTTTCTTGTCAGAAAGAATAGCTTTTTTGGTACTGTTTCTTAGGTGTCTGAAAGTCACTTGATCTGAGGGAGATTTACTAGTTCTCCATTTTACCCAGGATTTGTTTCTGAGTAGCATTTTTGTCTAGTTTCCTTAGATAGCCAGGGGGCAGGTTTAGTTTTGACTCTGATAGTTCGTTTTGGTGCATGTTTGTCAAGGATTGATAAAAATGTGGTATTAAAAAATTGAACAGCTTCTTCTAGAGGAAGAGTTTCTAGAGGTTTCCAGTTACAGGCATTTAGTTCAGTGTTAAATAGGATAGGGTTAAAATATTTATTACTGAGAAGTTCTGATGGTAGGGGCGTTAGTAGTGGTGTTCTTCTTTCTTATGATATAGATTAAGTTGTGATCACTAATATCATCTGGCAGAGTGCCCGTTTGATATTGTAGTTGTGGTTTATTGACAAGAATCCAATCTAGTATACTTTCTTTGTTGTTAGGTTTGTTAATCCTAGTCGGGTGTTTATTGTTTGTGTAAAGCCATGGAGATTAATAAGAGAGAGTGGGTTGTTAGTATTGACTGAGAACCAGTCAAGGTTAAAGTCCCCAAGTATTACAGTTTCTTGTGGGTAGGTAGATGAAGCCCAGCTAAGGATGTTTTCTATAATTACGGAGTTATTTCCAGGGGGTAAATAGATACAGATAATATAGATGGCTTTTTTTGGGTTCAGTTGTAGTTTTGTTATAAGGAGTTCGGCCTTGGAGTTCTCCAGGGGAGTATAGGGTACTAAGGATAAATTTAGATCAGACTTAAATAGGAGTGCTACTCCTCCACCTTTGCGGGTATTACGGTCCAGTCTCAGAATGTTGTAACCTGGTGGAATGATTTCAGTATCTTTAGTGAGGGGTTTTAACCAGGTTTCAGTTAAACATAGGATGTCAAAAGAGTAATAATCAAGAAGGGAGTGCAGATGGGTGACTTTGTTGTTAACACTTCTGATATTAAGGTGTCCTATGAGTAAGGTATTTGCATTAGAGGTTGGTAATGGAAGGGATGAGTTAGAAATGGTAGGTGTGGCTTCCGAGGAAATAATAGAGGGTCCTGGGTTAGGATGTATATCACCATCTACCAGGGTAGAGGGGTAGTATTTACTGCCTCTTTTGTATGTAATTCTCGGTTTAGCCCCTAATTTCTCAACCAAGAGGGAGTTATTGGTAATAAAATACCAATTCTTCTCAATAATATCAGAGATTTGCCTTGAGTCCAAATTAAAGGTTGTTGTAAAACTCAAAGTAAACTCCTTAGAAAGGTTCTCTCTGTTAGTGACCAAAGGGGGGGCATTGGTTTGAGGCTCAATTGTGTTATCAATACATTCAGAAAGGGTGATTCTTTTCTCATAAATTAATGGCCTGAAAAATCCTCTTTCCCTCTTCAATGTGACTTCTACAACCAGTTCCTCTACTATGGACCTTGGGTATCCACGGTTAATAAAGAAACCTGTTAATAAATCACATTCATTTTCAAAGTCCTTCAATTCACTACACATTCTAACCGCCCTGACTAGTTGGCCCTTGATTATGGCTCTTTTCAACTTAAAAGGGTGGGCACTAGTGTAATGTAAAAAATTATTTACATAGGTCTCTTTGCGGAAAATGGATGAAACAAATCTTGAATTAGTTAAATCTTTTTTAAGTTTAACATCCAAGTAGTCGATCTCATCAACAGCAAATTTAGAAGTAAATTTTAAAAAGGAAGTAGTTTGATTAAGAAAATCTACAAACAATTGCGCTACTTGGTCATCCCCTTTGAAAAGGATGAATATATCATCCAAAAACCTAGTGTAATACCCAATTTTTTCTTTCCAATCTGGGTGGTTAAGGACGAACTCTTTCTCCCAATATGCCATAAACATATTGGCTACTATAGCACCACAGGGGGAGCCCATCGCAACTCCTTGTTTTTGGATGTAATAATCCTTGTCAAAAATGAAGAAATTCGAGGACAGAACTATATCTAGAAGTTCTGTAATGTTGTTAATTTCATTTCTAGGGGCTTTAAGTTCAATGAGGAGTAGTTCCAACCATTCAGTAGCCTCTTGGTGTGGTATTGAGGTATATAAATCGACTACGTCGATTGTTAGAAAATTATAAGAACTTTCAAAACCTATGTCATTGATACTTGTTAGAAAACTCCACGAATCTTTGCAGATACTTGGGATCATTTTCAAATACTTAGATAATAAAAAATCTATGTATTTAGCTGAAGGGTAAGAAATAGAAGACCTTCCATCGACTAATGCCCTCATAGGGGGGGTCGACCAAGTTTTTATGCACCTTAGGTATACCAAACATCACCGGAGTTCTAGGCTGGGTAATGTTGATATAATCATAGGTATCGAGGTCTATTCTCCCTTCTATAAATAAATCTCTGTAGTATCCTTTGATTCTGTTAATGCTTACATTCATTTCATTAGAAGAAGAAATGTTATAAGCTGGAGTATCTAAAACACTTGTCATTTTTTCAATATATTGGTCATTTTCAAAGACAACAAGCCCACCCCCTTTGTCAGGTTTCATAATCCTGACAGAAAGATCTCTCAGTTGGTTAAGGGCCTGTAACTGCTCTCTGGTAATATTAAACCTGTTCTTTGAACCAGCTTGGGCTTTTGCAAGGTGTCTATATTGTATAAGAGAAATATCATAACAATTTTATACAAGTAATTAAAAATAGGTATTATTATAATATTCAACAAAACAACTAAAGTATTTACAAAGACATCCACTACAATCAGATCAATTAATTAAACTAAAATACCATGCTATTGAAATTAAAATTTTTTTAACAAATTTTGTAAATTATCCCATACAATAAAATAAGATGTTTTTCTATTTGTTCTAGTCCTAATTGTGTTTATTTCCATATGGCACACTATATTCATAACATTTTTAAATTCATTGAACGAAGGAGGTGTATCTGAAATCCAATTTCTAGTTATTATTTTCCTAGCCACTGCTAGAATAGACCATAACAAGGGAAGCTTAACCTTTTAACACTTTGAGGTACAGGTGTGTTGAATAATATAAGAGATTTAGAAATTATGAAATTATCTGTAAAAGAGCCTGCAAAATTCATTAATTGACTTCCAGTATTCTTTCAATTTTATACAGTCATAAAACATATGAGCCCAGTCAGCATTAATTTCTACATTACATCTCTTACATAGATTATCTTTATTATTTATTTTATTCATCATCAAAGGTGTATAAAAGATCTATGTAAAAATTTCCATGTATAAAGTCTCCAGACAATGGAAGACGTAGTTCTATAAGCAGATTCCAATATATATTGTTTATCTTGTTGATTTGGTGGGTCCCCATTAATAGAAGTGAAATAATTCCAGTATGAATCTACACTGTAAAAAGTTTCTTGTCTGATAACTTTATGTATGTATGAAAGTTTACCTTTATCAGAAACTTTATGTTGTAAATTTAATATCAAGTAATCAATCAGTGTTGGAATAGATTCTTTAACAGTTATAGACATTAAATCTATTTTATTAATGAGATGTTGTCTAAAGGTCTGAACCTCTAACCAGCAAGTTTCTCTTAGATCAAATTCTTGTTTTAAGAAATCTAGATTTTTAACTTTATTATCAGATATCAACTGATACCAGTACTTTAGATCATTATCTATAGCTAAATGAGTTCCTTCAGAAGTAGATGACAAAAGCATACCCTGAGTATACATTATAGGAAATACAATAAAATTCCATTCCCTATACTTAGGGTGCATGAATATAAAGTTACGATAACTAATAATAATATTTAATGGGTAACAAACCATATGTTTAGGTGTAATAGGTGAAGTACAACATTCCTTTAGTAACCATAACATGGAGTTATTTACAATCATATTTTTATGTGTTAAGGAGATTTTCATGAAGTGTATACTAATTAGCTCCCAATAATCTTTCCATTTTGTGACATATGACTGATCTATTAATAAAGTAATAACTTTTACAATAGAAGAGATAGTATATAAATTAAAGTCTGAAAAAGAAATACCCCCTTGAGACCAGCTATTAGTATGTTTCTTTAATGCAATCCTAGGTCTATTAGGTGCCCATAAGAAATTTAACATTAGTGTGTTCAGTTTCTTGATAATTATTTTTGTAGGTGGAAGTATTATTGATTGTATTAAGTATAAAATCTTGGGGAATATTATCATTTTAATAATTGTAAGTCTCTCCTCCATAGTAAAAAACATATTATTCCAGGTATTAAAAAGATTTTGTATATTAAGAAAACAGGTATTATAATTATTATATATAATAGATTTAATATCTTTAGATAGCATTATACCTAAATAAGTTATCTGACCTGAATTGGGTACATATTTAGTAAAATCACTAATGAGAATATTTTTTCGTGTATATATAGGTAGTATTTTAGTTTTTCTTCATTGAATATTAAACCAGAAATACTTTTAAAATTCATCATGTTATCAAATAGAGACTGTATAGAAGAATTAGATCCTGCTGATGTAATTAGAACATCATCTGCAAAAGTTGAATTTTGATGTTGTATTTTCATCTATTTCAAAACCCTCTATGTCAGTACTGTTTCTGATCAAATTAGCCCAAGGCTCCATTACTAAAGTGAATAATAGTGGAGAAAGTGGACATCCTTGTTTTGTACCTTTAAGAATGGGTATTTTTTGTGAAACATATGTTCCTACCTTAATATAAGCAAACGTTCCTTTGTATAAATGTTCAATTAGATTTACAAATGCATCCGAGAAGTTTGTGCACTTCATTAAGGTAAACAGATAGTCCCAACTTACTGAATCAAATGCTGAACTTATATCAAGACTAATAAGTGTTAAATCTTTCTTTTTCCTATTTGCAAAATCTATTAATGTTAAAGTTCTTCTTATATTATCAAAAGTATTTCTATTTACAATGAAGCCTGTCTGATCTATATCTATAATGCCGGAATGATTGTCTTCAATCTATCAGCAAAGATATTCATAAACATTTTATAATCAACATTAAGTAATGACATGGGCGATATGAAGAACATCTAGTTGGATCTTTATTAGGTTTTAAAATTGGCTAAATAAATGTATATTGCCAAGATGGGGGTTATTAACTCAGTTTGGGCCAAAATAAAACCTTATGTATTAATGAATATGTATTTTTAGAAAGGATTTTATATATCTCTGGTATAATACCATCATTACCCGGTGCTTTGTTTGATTTAAGCTTATTTATTTGTGTAATAACTTCTGTATATGAAATACTCTTGTCCAATAGTTTAATCTGTTGTTTATTAAGCTTTTTATTCATATTTGTGGTTATAAACTCCTTTATTTTATCTTTAGGTTCCATGTTAATATTATTATGGTTAATTTTGTGAAAGTGATTTCTAAATTCATCTAGTATTTCTGGTATACTAGAAACATTCTTCTTTTTCCTTAGAGCAAAGATTTCTTTGATATGGTTTTGTTTATTCAACCTTTTGTTTTATTTTTAAGTCTATGTAAGTATTTGGGGCTTATTGAATAAGACAAAAACTTGTATTTCTCTAAAGTTATTTTAACTTTATGAGTTAAAATTTCCTTATATTTCTCATTTAGTTTGTTTATTTCTTCAATAACTTTCTTGTCCATAATATTTTCTTTATTATTATGTTTATAAGAGTCTAATTTACTTTGAATATCTAACAATTCCTTATCCCAAGATTTCCTTTTATTATTATACCATCTGATACTTTGTCCATATAGATATGATTTTAAGGCATCCCAAACATAAACAATGGAGACTTCAGGAGTGTTATTTATGTCTAAAAAATGTTTTACTTCTGAAAGTATATATTCTTTATAGTCTTTTAGTTGAGTTAAGTATGCTGGTATCCTTTTGATCTGAACATTATGAGTATTTTTATCATGAATTCAAAACAATTGAATTATGATCAGATATAGGACATGAAATGATTTTGGAATTAATTAAATCTGTTACCATCTGGTTAGAAATAAAGACCCTATCTATTTTTGAATAAGTTTTGTATCTGTTAGAAAAAAGGTGTATGGTAATGATTTTGAATCTATCTGATTATTAATATCATTCAAATGATAAGAATTAGCAAAATCCTTTAAATGTTTTGCATTAGATGTAATTCTTCTCTTTCCTATAGTGGTAGTATCACTTTCATGTAGTATACAATTAAAGTCACCAGCTAAAATAATATCTCCTATAGAGAATGATATGATCTTATCAAGATGATGTTTCACTGTATTAATACCAATTCCAGGTATCCAATATACATTAATTAAAGTGTAAGTCTTCCCATTAATTTGTATTGTAACCATACAAAACATTCCTTTGTCATTCTGATAAGACTTAATGGTTTTAGGAATGGGCATACTTTTATTCCATAAAATAGCCACTCCTCTTTTTCTGAGTGTGCTCTGAACTAACCAATACTGTATATTTGTTTGTGGCTAGTTTATCAATATATTTTTTCAAGAGATGGGTTTCTTGTAGGAAGACTAAGTTGACCTTATGTAAATTAATGTATCTTATTAGGCTTGCCCTTTTACATGGATTATTCAATCCATTAATGTTTAAAGAAATTCCTTTTAAAGATGTCATTTGGCATTTTAAAACTTAAGAATCTTATGATCAAAATAACAAATAACAAGATAAGTAATGTTACATCTCCTCCTTTAGGTGTACCTTTAAATATAGCTGTATTTATTGAATCTCTTATGGGATTTCGTATAGGATTCAATTTTGTTTGTAGTGACAATGAATGTACAAAATATATTGTGGATGTCAAAACTATATACAAATAACAATGAACAAGTGAAAATAATGTAAGGATTAAACCTTGCATCCAGCCTGGAGTTATAAACTCCAACTTAGAGTAGTATTTACAACTCAAGTTGACCCCTACCCTAAGCAGCAGTACGTCAGCTACCACCTTATCAATTTAATACTAGTTATATTTAACTGAAGTTAACAGTTTTCAATTCAATTATCTAGCAAGACAAGACTACACATTTGGTAAAACAGCATCATATAAACTAAAATAAACCTTTTTTTTTTTTTTTTTTTAAAACTGTTCATACTACTATATACATCCATGTAATATAAAACACTTGTATTCAAATAGCATTCAAATAATCTTGATGTTAGAAATCAAGAGGAGAGAAAAATAAGTTCTAACATTCATTTAAATCAAAAACTTTGGCTAATATGATTCAGACATTACATATATTAGGATGCATCTATTATCTGTCATGTAAATACAGTTAACAGCTTCCAAAAACCTTGAATTGCTTGTATATGAGCATTTACTCAAACTCATTATTGCCAATAGAATAAAATATTGTATTCATAGAAATTGCTATAAATCATACTTCATAGTTAAGCAGATTCTCAGAAACATTTATATACATATCTACATACACACACATACACACACACACACACACACACATATATATATATATATATATATATATATATATATATATATATATATACATACACACATACACACACATATACACATATACATATATATATATATATATATATATATATATATATATATACACATACACACCTACATACATACACACACACCTACATACAAACACACACACACACACACACACACACACACACACACACACACACACACACACACACACACACACACACACACACACACACACACACACACACACACACACACACACACACACACACATACATATATATATATATATATATATATATATATATATATATATATATATATATATATATATATATATATATCTGATCTCACTGAGTTGTATCTTTACTGAGCACCATCTTACATTGCTGTCCCTTCAATAAATTTGTCTGCTTTATACAAAATAATGCACAGCAAACACATTTTAGTAACCAGATTTTACAAACATGCTATACTACTGCTTTAAAATATATCACATGACAATTTCTTCCAGTATAGAGTTATAAAATTATTTATGCTTGTCAATCAGATGAATTAAATGAGTTATAGTAATGTATATGTTTGGGACATAGGTTTTTAACACATATTATTAATCTGCTATTCCTGTATCTGTGATGTGTCAGTGTGATATCTAGGTCAAAGGTGAGACCAGCTGCTTTCAGCTTCTCTGTGAGAATTCTGAGAGTTGAAGCTTTTGAAGTAGCTCATGGACACTGTGCATGAGACAGCCCACATCCCAGATTGTCTCTCTTAACATTTTGATGGGAAACATATTAAAAACTAGTGACAAACATTCATTTAGCAGTGTAAATGCATCTAAACATGACAAAACCTTCACAATGCATTCTACAGGTTATTACAGACTCCATGTAAGTGAAATCAAGCCCACAATTATTAATAAGTAACAAAACTCAACAATTTTGTCCCAACTCAACTCCTATGCGAATCTTATTATTTACTGTGTCTATATGATCAAAAGTATTTCTATATATTAATAAAGAAAAGAAAAAGAGAGTAGAAAGTAAAAGGGTGTAAGGCAGAAATAAAAAAAACGTAAGAGAAAGCTATAAGAAGTATATACAATAGAATATCACCTACTGTTTACATCAACAGAGTCAAAAATAAAACATATTCTTTACTATTATTTAGTTCTAATTATTATTAGTTAAAGCATGACAGATTATTTACAAACAAGCATAAGCAATGTAATCAAGAAAGTATAATTAGGTAGTGTCATTCCTGTATCTGTGATGTGTCAGTGTGATATCTAGGTCAAAGGTGAGACTAGCTGCTTTCAGCTTCTCTGTGAGAATTCTGAGAGTTGAAGCTTTTGAAGTAGCTCATGGACACTGTGCATGAGACAGCCCACATCCCAGATTGTCTCTCTTAACATTTTGGCGGGAAACTTATTAAAAACTAGTGACAAACATTCATTTAGCAGTGTAAATGCATCTAAACATGACAAAACCTTCACAATGCATTCTACAGGTTATTACAGACTCTATGTAAGTGAAATCAAGCCCAAAATTATTAATAAGTAACAAAACTCAACATTTTTGTCCCAACTCAACTCCTATGCAAATCTTATTATTTACTGTGTCTATATGATCAAAAGCATTTCTATATATTAATATAGAAAAGAAAAGAGAGTAGAAAGTAAAAGGGTGTAAGGCAGAAATAAAAAAAATGTAAGAGAAAGCTATAAGAAGTATATACAATAGAATGTTACTTACTGTTTATATTAATAGAGTTAAAAATAAAACATATTATTTACTATTATTAAGTTCTAATTATTATTAGTTAAAGCATGACAGATTATTTACAAACAAGCATAAGCAGTGTAATCAAGAAAGTATAATTAGGAATAGCATTTGAAGAACATATAAACTTTTAAAGGAAAAAAAAATGTATCAAATTACTGACCTTATTTTTCCTCTTCAGAAAGAGAAACAAGTTAAATCACAGCTTGCCATTAAATCTCCAGACATTTTGACTAGTTATGAAACAAAACATTTCTTCGCACACAGAGAATAACTTTGATTAAATCTTTTTCAAAATATTTGTTGCTTCTTGGAAATGCAGGAACTATATTTAAAAAGATTAATAATAAAATAAAATGATGAGAGAGAGAAAAAAAAAAAACATAGTACAAATCATTTGTTTTTTAGTCTCTTCTTCTTCTCTGAAGTCTTCCACGAAGTTTCAGTTGCCAGTCTCTTTAACGAAGGACTAGCCCATTCCATTTCTTCTATTTTTTCCAAAATCTTATTTTTTTTGATAAACAGTAAAGCAGAGTCTAAGTCATCGAAAATTTTAGGACCATCAGGAAGGAAGATTTTAAGCTTGGCAGGAAACAGAAGGTATGTTTTAAACTGTGCTTTTTTAAGCTCCCTTATTAGTGGCAGAAAAACTTTTCTTTTAGCTAATACCATGGAAGAATAGTCATTGTCAAAACGCACAGTTGTTTCATTAATCTTAACAGGAGCTTTAGCCCAAGCAGATTTAAGAACCATCTCTTTATCAAAGATGATAGAAATCTAACTATAACTGATCTAGGATAGTTTTTGTTAGAGTTAGTATTAGCTATAGATCTATGTGCTCTTCGATACCAAAGAGAGTGCTTCTGGTAAATCTAAAGTTTTAGGGAGCCATGTTGTTAAAAAGAAATAATATTGTTACCTTCAATATTTTCTGGCAGTCCAAAAATCATAATGTTATTGCCTAGATCTATTTTCCAGGTCATCCAGCTTTGTTTGTAAATGTGTATTTTGTTTCAGCAGAAACTCAATGTTGATTTCCTCTTCTTGTATTCTATTTTCCATGTCATTCACAGCTTCTTCTATGCCTGTCATCTGGATCTTCTGTTGTTGCAGGTCCATATGTAACAAGTCTATTTGTTTTGTAGTTTTTTCTATGAAAGTGTCTATTTTAGTATCCATTTTATCCATCTTAGCAGTAAGTTGCTGGACTATAATTATCAGAGACTGAAGTTCTTTCTTGATGCTGGAGTCTTGAGAATTTGTCTTACTGGAACTCATTTCAGACTGATAAACTGACAGGAAAATTTCCAAAGTAATTTCTGACAGGAATATTATTAAGATTTCCTTTCTTTTTTAGATATAGTTCAAAAACTATATAAAACAAACATATTTAGAAAGAAAATTACTTCAAAAAATATTTTTTTAAGTAATTAATTCCTGTCAATGTAATGAAATTGGTGGAGCTGAAGAAATCTGCTGCTATCCTGTGTTCATCCTTGGCCACGCCCCTTATAATAACTTTTTTGATTACACAACAGTGGGGAAAAAGAGAAATGTCCTAATTCCCACTTTTCTGTTCATCACTATGCATGATCTCACTGTACAACATTGCAAAAATGTGATTACCTTCCTTTCAAACAAAATATGTAGATTGTTTTCTAGCTCATCAACAATGTAATTGACCAGAATGGTCAATGTAGTCATTTTTGTTTAGTTCTGTCATGTTATGAATGTATTTATTGTAACAGATATGCTATCAAAAATCAAGTGGAGGTGTTATGATATATGATTATTATATGTGGTACTTACGTATTATCGCAACCAGATTTATAAAGTGCAATAATTTGTCTACTTTCTGCAGAAACACATTGCCTAACCTAAAATGGAGTCTGTAAAGAAGTCGCCAGTAGTTTGTCACAGCAGGAATGAGCCAGGCAGAGCAGAAATGTTAAAAGTTTGCACTTCTGGCTGACGTGTCTCATTTCTTCTGCAACTCCGCAGTGGCGCACCGCTTTACAGTTCCTGCATTCTTCATTACCATGTTAGTTAAGGGAAATTGACTCAGGAAATGCACACACAGGTTTTCGGGGACAGTACTCACCAAAAGCGAAGGTGCCTGTAAGGAACAGTGACTAATGTCTCAGTGCTTGCTCAGGGAGTGATCGTTTTCTCTGCAGTGACAGACTTTTAAAAAGGTTGCATTGCTGCTTATGGATCGTGACCGTTTCCAATGCACAGGGTTGTATGTATACTAACACTTTGAAAAATAAATGGAATTGACTGCTTTTTAAGGGCAGAACAGCTTTTTTCAAGTCCTGTGTCATACACAGATAGTAAATACAATTACAGAGAAAAGAGGCAGGGACTGATATCTGTAAATCTCCACCAAAAGAACTGCAGTTTTAAATCAGTACTTCTGAGTCACAACTGCATTAACGTGCCTTCTGAGAGTCTGGACTGTAAACAGGGGTATGTAACAACTCATCAGATACCTGCAAAAGGACGTTTCTAAAGAAGGGGGTCAGTTTATGTCAATGAGCCATGGTCCCGACTCCTTGTCTGGCTGGGAACGTGGTGACTTTGCATGACTTGGTTGGGAGGGTGGCCTAATGGTTAAGGTGTTTGCCGTACAAACACAAGGTGCAGGGTTTGAGTCTCTCAAGGGACAATTGGCTAGGCTTACAGTGGCTCGCAAGGGCAGTTAGCTTAGTACTAACCTATGAACCTATGAACATTAACAACTACAAACACACAAGCAGCAGTCAGGTGTGTAGGTCAGCCTGCGATGTTACCAGGCAAGAGGAATTCTGCTGTTATTCCTCTTCCTGTGTGCAAAATTTTCTGACACTATAATACTTAAACATTTTACACACCCCTTGATAGGTGAACATATATGCTTTCTTGCAAACATTACACATTATGGCTCTTCATAAATGTGGTTGCAATAATACGTAAGTACCTTACATGTTCAGTGATAACACCAATACTGCAGATTGTGTAACTGTGACGATAAAGACAATCCAGTAACAGATAACAATGGTTGGAGAAGAGGGATAAAGCCCTGACTATAGCCCAGGTGACCTGGGTTCGACTAGCAGCTCAGGCAACTAATGCAGCAGCATGGAGGGATGGCCATACCTTCCCTGGGTGGGAGGACATGAAACTCCCTAAGTGGAGGTATGGTCCAAGGAGGGGAGTTGCCCTTGGACACAGGCAATGAGTATGGAGGGTGGAGAAAGTGAGTAGGGTATATAAAATAAACCGCCTGAACAAAAGCACATATAGATGAGCCCCCAGGATGCCCTTAGGATCCACAGCCAGCCCCAGCAGTACCAAAGTAAGCTGGGGGTGTAGGATGGTGGCTGGTAAACTCAGCATGCATATGGGGCAATGGGTCTGGGCTGGTAGGGTGAGTTCTGAGGGTACCACAAAAAATAGAATTGCTACAGTGTATAGATCATCAAAGTCAAGTGCTGATGAGCTACAGGAATTCTTGCATTTCTTTCATAAAACACAGGAAGGAAAACAACAGTGGCTGGTGACTTAAATCTACCAGAAACAGACTGGACTAACAATAATTTAACAATATATCAGTAATGAAATTATTTACAACTTAAGTTCAAGAACAACAATTGTTGCAAATTGTAAGAAAAAAGAACTGCTAGGGAGAGAATTGAACATTGTGTTTCTAAGGAAATTACTGTTACTTCATATTGGGTTTTAACCACTGCTGATGCACACTAATCATGGGGTTATAAAGTTATATAGTTAATTTACTGCTAGATAATTATGTCACACTGAAATATAAATCACTGCTCAGAAGATTAACAACAGACTATATGGAACCAAAACAATAACTATGTAAAACTGACTGGAATGATACACTCCATGGAAAAACTAAAATATGACATGTTCTGAAAGGCAAATTGTGTGACTGCAAAAGAAAAATCAAAAAAAGTTTAACATTGGGCTCTATCCACACATGGTCAGGATCATACATTTCCATAACAAGATACTTAATTAGGATGAGAGATAAAAATATAAGAAATGGAATTGAGGTAAAACTATTACTTGAAAAGTGAAATAAACAAAGTGGACAGACAAATTAAATGTATTGTGAAACTAGATCAAGAAAATTTTTAAAAAGTTATATAAAAACATTGAGCATAATAAGAAATCATGTTATAGACACATAAGTTGTAGAAGTAACAACATACAGATCGATAAACTATTAGTAGATTCCAAAATTTATTCTCAAGCACAACAGATCCCTGACATATTTACAAAATCTTATGCAAAACAGTTTGTCTCCACAAATGGGGTCATAAATTGTCTTAGTAACATCTTAGGTAACTTCATGTACTGAAATTAAATTAGATTATACTGAAAAAGAACTACTGAAACTGGACCCAAACAAAGCATGGGAAGAAATGGAATTAGTTATTATTAGTAATAATGCCACGAGAACACATCAGTATGAATTTACACCATTATATCTGTCATTCACTAGGTCATTTAAGTATTGGGAGATTTCTCAAGACTGAACACATGCACTCATTAAACCCATCTTTAGGGGAAAGGGAGATAGGACAAATCCAGAGTCATATACTCCCATAAGTTTACTTTCCTATTATGGAAAAATAACAGAGAAGGTTATTTTGGATAAATTATCTGAATTGGAAAGGTTAGTTAAAACCAAATGTCATCATTCATATGCTGAAAATAAACCTATAATCATCTGTTGCAGTCAGTGTATCTCTCAGGACTCTGTCCTAGGCTATACTTGTTTAGGTCGTATTCTTCAAGACCTATCTTTTTACATCTGAAGTATTCTGCAGTCTTTATGCAGATGACCTGAAAGTGGATAAACTGATTATGTTTGTTACAAAAAGGGCATATCTGCAAAAGAACTTGACTAAATTGACCATTTGGGCACTGGAGTATAATATGCTGATAAATACATCCAAAATTAAGCAAATGAGATTTAGGAGAAATTGATGACTGAAGGGTGAATATTTAATACAGTATATAGTAATTGAAACTGTAGATTAATTTATGGATGTAGGTAGATGGATAGATCCAGCTTTGTGTTTTATTAATCATATCAACCATTTAGTTAGTTACAAAACTATAGTCTATATAAAAAGATTTATAAAGTCTAGGAAATCAGAAATGATGAAATTATTGTTTGTAAGTTATATTAGACCCAAACTAAAGTATGTTATAACAATATGGAAACCTTATAAGTAAATAAACATGAGTAAATTGGAAACCGTACAGCAAAAATATACAGAGTTCATCCATGGATGTACAAATGTACATTATTTTGAAAGATTAAAATATCTGAATTTGTATGGCATCTATTATAGATACTTAAGAGGAGATCTTATTCAGTTATATAGGGTATTTACAGACAACTATGTCTGGGAATGCCTGGACTTATTAAAGAGTCACAGATAATCATTAGACAACCTGTGTAGAAGATTATATAGTAATAAAAGATGTATTAATTCATTCTCTGACAGACTAGCTGAAACATGGAATTGACTAACAGATTATATTAAAGGAAGCGCCAGTTTAAAAACAGCTTGGACAATTGTTATGAGAATGCCTGTTTTGGTGTATTGGCATTATTGCCTGTGCCTAAAATATTTGTACGTGTGTATATAATGGATAATTCTGCCACTGTAAACTCTGGGAAATATTGCATAGACTTGCTCTCACTGCTAGTGCCACTAAGTGGTTCCATGAGTATTTACCTAACAGAGTTCAAGTTCTGAGGTGAAATACTTTCACCTGTCTCTCTTACCATACCTGTTAATGCTAGTGCTTCTCAGGGTTCTGTAGTGGATCCCTATTTAATAATATGGTCAGTGACTGTTGTAATTCTAAGCTAATGGCATATGATGGTGATGATGATGATGATGGTGTAATTATTCCTTTAGCAGACCAGACAGCTAACTTAGTTTCTAAAGCATTTCTATCTTAATGTCAATATCATTCATACTTGGCACTATGTCTCAGGTCTATATCTTAAAAGTGAAGCAAAATCTATGCTGTTTTCACCCAAAGCCTGTGCTGACCATAACATTTCACCTATCAATTACCTCATCTGACTCATTGTAGAAACAGAAATTAAATCTGCTAAGCTTCTAGAATACATCCTTGACACCAAGGTAAAATTTGATCTGTATGTATGTAACGTGCTGGCCAGAACTGACCAAAATATTGGGATGGTCTAGAAGGCCAAATACTTTTTTATTGACAATGCTAGCCAATAAACTGAAAATTAATATGTTTTCCCACCCCTTCACTAATCTGCTCATACTCTTGCAGGATTGCAACCTTTGTCTCTTCATAAAATTAGACATGTTAAAAAGTGGAACAGATCACTTTGCTGCAGGTCAGAGATGACAGTAATACCTAAAGGAATGAGGTTTTAAATGTAAAAACGTGTAACATCTTTTAAACATAAACACCGTTGTAAATAGTTTGTTTATTTAAATATATAACTGTTGACTATATATAGTTGTTAACCTGTATAAATTATGTTTTATATTGCAAAGTTATGAAATTACATTTATTTTCTAAAATCAATAAAAACATTTAAGCAAAAAAAAAAAAAATCACATACATTTGTGCACAGTCCTAAAAATCTATGTGTGTGTTTGTGGGGGGGATGCTTTGAAATCAACCCAAGGTACACTTAATTCACCACTGGCCAGATGCAATTTCAGTGAGTCTTAGCTTCAAGGGAAGAGAATTTACTGTTGCTCATGCTAAGTCTGTTTTCTCTGTCAGACTGTTTTGTTTGGCAGATGACGATCAGTGGTTGTGCTATAAAAGTTTTAAATCAACATTTCTATAATCATTGTAAAAGTAAGGAAGAAAACAGTATGCATGCTGACAAGTTTGGAAAAGAGTTTATGGTAAGTGGGGAAATTCAGTCAAGTAATGGGACAATGGAATGGTTGTGGGAGGAAGGGCTGGTCCATTACCCTAACTACAGCACCATTTGACCTATCACATTAATTTCAAAAGATTTCAGCCACCTTTCCATAAATTGGTAAACATACACCACAAACAATATATATGCCCTAAAGTTCCTGGACATTATTAATGCTAACTCTAAAGGAGAAAGTACCCTCCCTTACTAGAGGCTTAAATCTGCTTGACATGTTTTTTACAAATACAGAACCGATAATCCACACCTATAGTCACACCATCATTAGTCAAATAAGACCATTATTCTGTCCTTTTTTCATTAAGATGTCTTCCACCTCTACAGACTTCAGTTATTTCTCCAGAGCCAACCCTCTACAACTTCCTGGTGAACAAAGAATATTTAAAATCTCTCCAGCCCTTGTAGATGCCATAGCTAATGTCACACTATATACCACTAAATTTTTCTCCTAACTAAACTCCTGCATCAAGCCACCTCTACCCATCCATCACAAATACAATGGCAAATTAAGGAAGAGGCTCTTATGGTTAAACTCCAATATCAACAAATTTTACAATAAATGGAAAACAAATATTGGTCTTAAGAAATAAAATTGTCTCATGATAGAAGAAACCTCAAAAAAGGTAAGCAAAGAGCTCAGGTATAAGATTAAAACCTGTGTAGCCAAGTATGAACTAAATATTGTTGTGTTATACAAAGATAATATCAAGAATGTGATGCCCACTACTGCTACCAGTAAGTGAGGGGCACCAATATGTGTCATCCCCATGCTGGGCCAGTAGTCAAGGAGCCTGAATCCTCAGCACTGACACTGGAAAGGTACATGCACTTGGAATACAAATGTGTACACTTAGTATTTCCACATGCAGACCTCTCTGCATCAAGTACAATTTCCCTTAAGAGCACACAGGGAACACACTCAGCCCAGGGTCTGGATGTCTCTACATCTGTCTCTCTCCAGATCCCCAGTAAGTCTCCCCACTGGTACAGCTGTAGGGTCAGGTCCTCAGCCAAGTGTCCAAGCCAAGTCTTCCAGCACCCTCTTTGTCAACCCAGTGTTTTATATCCCTGCCCAACTAGCTAACACCACACACTGACAGATTTAATGTTCACACACACACACACACACACACACACACACACACACACACACACACACACACGCACACGCACACACACACACACCCTGGGGAAAGCTGGCACAGGTTTACCTGCTGTGCCCCTTCTGCTCAGAGTAAAATGTAGTTATCACTGCCAGCAGACACTTTACAATCAGCTACTCTAAGGCCCTTAACAAAGGGTGTCCAATTATACTGTTCAATAGTAATACTAATACAAATGGTAGTAGTTCAGCAAGATGGCTAGGCCTTCTGGAATGGCTCACACAGTGTCAGCAAATAAATATAAGTACTCTCAAAGGTTACATACTAAGTACCAGCCACAATAAAAGTTTTAAATATATTTATTAATAAATAATATACACAGTAAACCACAGATTTCAAATCACAGAAAATATTGAAAACAACATTGAAGGACAGACTCAGACAAATAAAGAAAACAGTCTCTAAACTAAGCCTCACTATATTCATGTCTGAATCCAAGATACTTTTACTGTTCCCTAGTAACTTGCTTGGGCAAGGCAAGACAAAATATGTGAGCAGTCTTTCTAGTCAGGCTTCAAAATAGAATAGTCTATTTTCTGAGATTACTCCCTGTAAAATATAATGTCCAAGATGACTTGAAGAATGATCACATCTGATCACCTGATTTTGGTTCCCACAATATCTCCTTTTGAAGTTTGAGACAGGACTTTTGCAGACTGCTACAATACACATTTAGATATTTTATGACAATGCCTAGGAGGCAGAACCATTTACAACACTTCTCCCCTCTTTACAAAAGCTAACAGATAATGGCTGCTCCCAGACCTACTGTCTCTGGGCCTTCTCAGCATTGTGGGGTGATGGTCAATGAATTACCAGCTCATTTACATTTTCCTTATTTTTCTTAAAATAAGCCAGCTGGTTAACCATTACTGTCCCAATGTCCTCTATTAAAACATATATATTTAATTCAGATACCATAACACATGTACATTTCTCTTCATTTCAGCATGGTGCACTGTTGATACAGTTTAACACAATTAACACAAGCAGAGCTCACAAATACAATTTCAGCACAAGCATCTGTACAAATCAGCTTGATATACAAATGACATATACTTATTTACAAAATTCCAGCTAGCTGTGCTAGCACAAGTGTTACATCCACTGCCTTTTTTTTCTCCCTGGCATGGCTGGCAGTACCTCCTATTGCCACAAGGAATATTAGGAATAATAGTCAGCATTGCACCATGTTGCTTTTCCATTGCACCACATTCCCTAAGCCATATGATGTCACCAAAATACTTGCAGATAAATTTTTCTCAAATCGCTTACCCTTATCCCCTACTTATTCATCTCTTCACTATAATTGCTCTATAACAAGTCTTTGAAGCCCACTCCAAACCTGAAAACCCTAGCTACAAAGGTCCAAACAACATATCAAGCAGTCTACTTGTTAGGTTAAAGTATTGTTTTACCAAGTCCCCCGAAACTATTAAGTCTTAGCCTACACACTGGTTTTGTGACTAAGGCCTGGAGGAAAGCTGTTGTGACACTCACCCTAGCATCAATCAAGAAACTATAGATTGATTAGCTCTGCAAGCATAATTTTTCTTTTAAATAATGAAATGTATCACCAGGAATCCCATTAACAATGATATTGGCATCTTACATGTCTTCGATCACAACCTGTTTGGCTTTGTTAAAGGTTGGTCATGCCTATTAAATCTGGTAGACTTCTTTGACACTTTCACTATAACATTGGATGCTAAGGACAGAGATATTGACAAAGTCTTTGATACTATCCCAAACTCTGTCATTCTTGAGGACATGGCCCAATTAAATGCAGTAAACTGACTCACAACGTACTTTTATTATGTTAATTAATCACATGCGCAAATGTAATGGTTTTGGGGTTCTTTGCATCTTAAGTCTGATGAAGTCTGTAATTGCAGGTAGAAGCACTTATATGAGTTTTAATGTAATAAAGGACAGCAGTTTTGCTCTTATTCCACATTGTTCATGTTTCACTCATTGTTTAGCTATCATAAGTATACCCTGGTGTATTTAATGATTCATCGTTTCATTTGTTTGTGTGCTCTCTTGTATTTAATGATTCATCTCTCCATTTGTTCCTTCTGTATTATGCATGAACAGCCAACTCAGCAGATACAGATTTAAAACATTCTGTCTCCAATTATATGTAACACTATTGCCATCCTGTCGGGCTACATGCTAACATGGGGAAGACAGTAATACTGACAAAATATATATCACCAGATATAGAAGGAAACAGATCCAAAGAAAATTGTTATTCCTCAGATGATAGATGGAGGATCACAGTTGTCTTCAAAATTACTCATTCTAGAATATTTGCATCTAAGTAAAGTAACATTTAAGGCAGACAAGCTAATTAAGGAGTGTGAATCACTATAATTTCACAACAGAATGTAAGCAGTGAAATAGCAGAGCAGCTCTTAATTCATAGTCAAGGCATAATTCCATTCTACCTGTTAAAATACTGAGATAAACTTATAAAGCAGCACATACATACATACATACATACTCAAACTTTACACACACACACACACACACACACACACACGTGTGTGTGTGTGTGTGTGTGTGTGTGTGAGTGTGTGTGTGTATGTATATGTGTGCATGTGTGTTCATAGGTTCATAGTATAACACCAGGCGGTTGGTCTGGAGAGTCATCTGTTTCCTGGCCGCATTATCCCATATAGCATTATCCAGAAATGAATAAATGCCTGTCGTTTAACAGGAAGAGTTTATCTGGTCCTAGTTGTTTCCCTTTCCCTAAGGGATTGTGGAGACAGACCAGGGATACATTTATGATTGTACATACAGTCATCCAAATTTAGTTAGTTAGTTAGTTACTATGAGACCATTAAGGTTCATAGTTAGTTACTAGGCATGCAGTCCAGGAGACCTCCTAAGGAGCCTAACCCAAATTCTCAATAACCCCAAACCACTGTCTGGCTAAGTGACTTGCTCAAGGTCACACAGTAGGTAAATTAATTGTGAAAGATTCAAGCAATGCACCCTTGGCAAAGGAAGCAGGTCATTGATAAGTCAGAGCTTTAGTGGCGTGTACTAATTGTCAGACAGTCACTTAGAAAGGGTAAGGGATCTCCTATGCTTCACATTCAGGGCAAGCAATTCCAGAGATGAGGTAGCCTCTTTCAGAAGTGTCTATTACACCAGCATGTCCTAGTTATATTGCAGTAAAATGTAGATCCCTTGAAAGGGTGTTTATGGTGTTATTAGTCTTGTGGATGTGAACAAAGTTACATAGAACTGGATACCTCAAGGCTCTGTAGGCAAGGCAGAAGTGACTCAAAAGTTGACAGGACACAGAGACGAGTCAGAGCACTTTAAAAAGTTCTAAGTAGCTCAAGGTGGATATGCCCTTGATTGTTTTAGTAAGAAATCACTGTGGTCTCTTAAGTGGGATCATGTGCTTAGACACTCACATAACAATGGGGTCATCAGACTGGCTAATTAAAAAGACTTCCAGATAACAGTGGCAACATGATAATCAAAATCATGGGTCAGTTGTTTATGTGATAGGAGTATGGATGCTCCGGTTTACTAAAGGACACAATGCAGCATTTCTTGACATTTAGTTTAAGGCCATGGTCTAGGCACCACTTGCTTGTGCATGTTAGGCCTTCCAGTAGAATCAGGTAGTTTACTAGGGTGTTTATGACAGCTCACAGTTTTCACTCATCAGCAAACTTTATCAGCAATATTCCTCTGGCACTGGCCTTGATATAGATACTGAAGAGGAGACGTCCCAGCACCAAACCCTTAAGTACACCAGAGGTAACTCTTTTTATGGTTGAGTGTGTGTTTCCATCCTTATACACTGGGTTCTATTGGTTAGCCAGTTTGCTACCCATTCAGTAAAATAATGGTTTATGATTAACTTGATTAGTTTGCCTGTGATACCAGAATGGTGTGGAGTCAAAGCATTATCCAGTCCCGGTGGGTAGTGTGGACTAATCCGCTGAGTCCATAGCCTTTGAGATGTGTTCATAAAGTCCATAAGGTTTAGGAGACAGGACCTACCTTTAACAAACCCAATGTCCTTGTTGATGGATTCCATAATGATGAGCACCATTGCCTTGCAGATATGGTTGGTGAGGCTTATGGGTCTATACTGTACTGGATGTAGTTGCAGATCCCCCTTTATGGATGACTATAGCAGTTCTTCAGATCTCTGGCATGAATACAATGGAGATGCTGAGACTGAATAGGATCAAAAGTGACTCCATCACACAATGTCTGGTACTTTCAGGAAGACAGGCTGATATATTGTCTAGGCCCAGGCAGCTAGTGATATAACCTTTGAGAGACCACTAAGTACTTGCTCAGAGGTGATCATGGGTGGTGGTGTAGACAAACTAATGTGCTGTGAATAATTTGGTGAGGATAGGGTAGTAAAGTTTGAGCTGAATTTGTTCACTAATATATTAGCTTTGTTGTCAGGGATGAGTATTTGTATCTACTCAGAGTATTGCTGGGTACTACTTCTGAGGTCCCAGACATACTTGAAGAACGGTTTGTATTCATCATTGATGTGGATGTAAATTCTGAATTTATATTTGCTTTTGGAGGATTTGACTTTGTTCCTATTTCTTTGCTGATTGTCCTTAATAATGCTCTGGCAGAAGGGATACAAGTTTTGATTTTATGGGCTATAAGCTTATTGCTTTTATTGTATAGTGGGTTCTACCGCATATCTTATGAGGATCAAAGCCTCAGCACAAGCCTGGAGGGGGGCATAGAAGTTATCCATGTATAAGGCCTTTTGTGAAGTAGGGTCATCTGGGAGAAGTGGGTGTATGAATTTTGTCAGGTCATCCATTAGTTTGAGTAGACTTGTATTGGAATAGTCCCTGAAAATGGAGTGGTTTTGAGGTAACTCAAGTTCTGCTCTTAGACTAAATGTTACAGTATGAAGATCAGATTCAACCACTGATCTGGTAACTTCAGGTCTACAGCATAGTGGAGTTAGGTTAATAAGAACCTCTCCCAGTATTTATGAGCCCTTCATTGGATTTGGGCTAGTTTGTCTAAGGATCTAACATATATGAAGTTCAGGAATCACTGTACATACTTATTTGTGGTGCTGGAAGTGTCCCACTTGCTCTTCCCTGTTTCCTGTTAATTCATAATACATACTTTCTTGTTTCCTGTTAATTCACAATACTTACATCCTTGTTTCCTGTTAATTCACAATACATACATCCTTGTTTCCTGTTAATTCACAATACTTACATCCTTGCTTCCTGTTAATTCACAATACATACCTCCTTGTTTTTTGTTAGTTCACAATATATACCTTCCTCCCTCTAAAGAGTTATGTTTTCCAAATGTTCCCACTAGATATAATGTTTGCACAGCCAATCCTTCAGCTCTCCTTCATGTTTTCTGGGAATGTATCAACACCAAAGAAATCTGGATAGTGCTACAAAAGAAACTTAAAAATGGAGACACTGAAGTCAGATCTGACAGGGAAATTAACAATTCTGGTTATTGCTCTCAATGGAGATAAAGTAAACACTCAACAACATATGTAATTCTCTTCATGTTAGTTAAATACTACATTACTATTACTTGGTTGAACTTCAAGACTATATTAAGGGCCTGCTTGATATATACTGCATCTAAATATATTAAAGCCTATAAACTCATACCTAGATTTAGAAATAGCCCTACAAGTCATAGTCAGTGTTGGGAAACATTATTAAAAATACTTCCTTAGCATCTAGGTATCATTATTTTCTAAACTTTTGTTATACAGACTCCTGTACTCAGTTTATGAGCTAAAGCTGTCTTACCCTCTTCTTGTATGCTACTTAACAGCACTCTTACATTTAAAATGTCATTTTGCCTATTTTGCTGATACCTTGTTATAACCAGTTATGTCTTTCTCATGTGTTACATGTTTTTTCTAAGACTGGAGGACTATCCTCCTCATTGCTGGAAGAAGGATAATAGTTCTATTGTTCAAAACATTTTATATCCCTATTCATTACGTAAATATAGTGCACAGTTTCATATGTTGCGCTGTGTTGAAATGCAGATGATGTGGCATTACAGGCAGACTCTGAGCAAGAACTTCAGCAAAGGGTAGGGGGATGGAATGCAAAACTGAAGGCACATGGGATGAAACTGAGAACAGATAAGACAACTATAAAGCAGTAAATGGTGGAATTCAGAAGAAGCTAAGAAAAGGGAAACTAGTGGAACAGGTTAACAGCTTCAAGTATCTGGGAAGGGTGGTTGATGAAAAGGGAAGTTTGAATGAGTAGGTCAAAGCTAGAATCAGAGGAGATGCAGCCAACTGACACAGAGTTTCAGGTGTAGTATATGACAGAAGAATGCCAAATAAGCTGAAAAGTATGGTATACAAAACAGTGGTGTGACCAGTACTACTGTATGGTATAGAAACCTGGGCAGTAAAGGCACAACAATTGAGGAAACTAGAAGTGATGGAGATGAAGTGCCTGAGATTAGGATGCACTCTGTGGGACAGCAGAAGCCAAAGTAGCTCTAATTGCAGAAAAGGTCAAACAGAATAAATTACAGTGGTTCAAGCACTTGTGCAGAAAAGCAGAAGACAATCTAGGGAAGAAGATTTTGTACAGACAGGAAGAAGGCAAGAGAAAATGAGGGTGTTCAACAAAGAGGTGGATGGATTGTATGAGAGAAGACATGTGACAGTCAGACATGAGTGCTGAAGAAGGCAGGAGAGTGGCACTAATTATAGAGAGATGGTGACAGCTGACACAACACCCCAACCCCATGTAAAAAATGGGAAAAGAGGGTGATGATTTTCTATGTGGAAATGCTTTTTGGAAAATATTTTATTCTGTCTTGTATTTCATCCCAATGTCATCTATGCTGTCCTTAATAAAAAAAGAACTTTGATTAAAAAAACAATAGTGTTAACATGGGTTGTAACAGATAAATTGTTCTAAGCATGTAACATAAGGAGGCACTAAGGCTAATATTCATAGGCCTCCAATGTACAAGTGTGCAATGTGAAAACTAGTGGCACTGGTTTTGACATATATGCAGCCAGCAAGAAAAATGCCCATGTAAACTGTACTGAGATGGAAGTATGTAAATTAGGCTGAGAAGTGTGTGGAAATACTTGCATGCATGTATATCTATTGCACATATCTGTTACTCCTAAGTATCTTTGTAAGTTTCCACAGTAACTTTGTAAATTTTACCAGTTCAGTGGTAAGCACCACTTTGCAGTAATATTGTGAGACTTGACAGCAAGAAGTTGTGCATATTTGAAGGCAGTACTACTGGATAGCATTTAAAATCCAATCCCTTAATCAGCAGCCTTATTCAATAAGGTGTCCCCACCATTTTCTTGTGTTTATAATTATGGCAAGGCAGGAATAGGAAAATTGGAAAAAATTGAAGAGAGCAGATCAGGGAAACATTGACAATATTAACAGAACATTAATGATCCAAAAGGAAGCAGAATGTAAGAAAGTACCACTTTTATTGGTAGGTCTTGATGCAGAGAAAGCATTTGACAGAGTAGACTGGGACTTCATGAGCAGGGCAATGGAAACATTTGCTTTCCCTGATGCAATTATAATGTTGATTAGAAGAATATATGAGGGATCAGAGGTGTGAATTAAAGTGGGTGGGGTCCTCTCCGATAATTTTTGCTTGAGTAGAGGAACCAGGCAGGGATGTCCAGTTTCTCCTTTGTTGTTTCAGGATCTTTGCCTGGAAGTGTTTATACAGGTATTTTTATACCACAAGTAGACTCCATAGAATATTTCTTCTGGTGGCTATCAAATGTTGGAGGTGTGACCAGCAAGAAAGAGGTAGCTGGAACATATTTTTTGGGAGCATATTGAGCTGGGAGACGACTCTTTAGGAGATGCTGGGTGAGTAGATTGGACTGATTGGGGAGATGATTTCTTTGAGTTATGCTACAGAATCGGAGTTACCTAGACATAGTAAAGCCTTGCTGTGTCTACTTATGATGGCTGCTAAAAAACAATTGCTAGAAAATGGAAATCAAGTCTAGATCAGCTTCACTAGAAGTAGTGAATATAGTAACAAAGATAAAACAACTGGAATTGAGATCTTTAGAAAAGGGAAGGAGCAGACTACATAGGAGAAAATGGGAATTGTGGGAACAATATATTTAGAGCAGGAATGAGGTTTAAGAGGCAGGATTTGAATGAGCTGTATAATGCTTACCTGACAATGACTGGATGGTTTATAAGTGACGTATAATGTTTGCAACTACAGTTGTTTCAATGGTGTCTGTGATGTAAACTGTTTGCAACTAAATTGGTATCATTTTGTACATATTTTTCATTTATATAAATGTAAGATTGCCTTTGTCATATGTGAAAATTTGATAAAGATGTTTGGAGAATAATACAGATACATTGTAAATAATTCCTGGACATTTTATGGCACTGAGTTTAAATTACCACAACAATTCTTCTAAATCAAGCCTGCATGCATACACAGTATTATTTTACTGTTTTATCACTTTAACTTTTTATGCATTGTCAGAGGAAAAATATACTTTAAAAATGATCAAAACATGGTAGGTTCAGGTTAAGGCACTTTAATCTTGCAGCAAGGAGACAAAAACGTGCTAATACAGAGTTTGTCTAACCAGAAACAGGAAATACTTTCATTTTATACATTCTGTAACTAGTCATGGCCTACCAAACTGACGTAACAGATTACCACCTTTTCATCATCATCTGTTGACCATCATTCCCATGAATTTCTGCTGATTTATCAATTTTTATGTGAAACTTCCTGAGGAAAACAACATGGCCTTGATTACTACCAGTTAGATACATGTTATGTTACCATTCAAGGTGCTATGGCTAATTCAAGCATAATGCTAGCAGTTCATTTCTCTAATAATTCTTTGTCTATTTTATCTCTAAGTTACTGCAGCTGCACATGTTCCCATGGTTCGAACAGAGCTGATTGTCTAAAATCATTACATTTACAGAATATAGTATTGTTCATTCATTCGTTCCTGACCTAGCAGATAAGCACCTGCTTCTCAAGTACATTTCCAAAAGGCATAAGCATGAATATTGCTGTGCTAGCAGTTACTTGGTCAGAGGACAACTTGTAAGTTTCAGTAAGCATACTGCAGTTTTCAAAAAGCATCTTTTTCAGTCTCATATGAAACTCAATTTGTATAAAATATAGTGCATGAAAAATAGAATGAAAAGCATATTAAAATACTTGATTATTAATTGGCTTTAAGCATACACATATTAATACATATTTTTCTAACATTTCCCTCCTGTTAATACTTTTTAATTCTATTTTCAAAAAAGAATAAACAGTTTGCTTCTTTTCCTAACCTCTTCCACCCAGGATTTGCAGTTAAGAAAGTCATTCGGTTTAAACTTTTATGAAAGTGTTTCACATTCTAGCAGCTCTTCAAATTCAGTACTTTGATACATAGTCTCAGATACTGATATATCTATGAATTCTTTGATTAATTTCTTCATGCAGGGGATTCCACAACAAACACAAACTCCTATTAGGAGTAATCCTACCCCAATGGCAATCAATATGTTCATAAAGATAGAACCCCACCCCCCAAATACACTCTGGAAAAAGTCTGTCAGAGGGTTTGGGCCTGGCTTGGTCATGGCCGACACTTGCTGAATCACCTCAAGATGATCATTAATTTCATGCTGATGGTCAGGAATAAATGCACAGCATTCTTCTTTGATTAAAGCACATGTCCCACCCCTTGCCACTAGTGTGAAGTCAAGAGCCATTCGGTTTTGGAGTACTACAGTTCTCATGGCATTCAGTTCATCAGTTATCAGTTCAAGAGCAGAAAAAGTCACATTACTCATTACTTCGAGAAGTTTTGACAGTTTTCGCAGCTCCCATATTAATTTAACTGCACCATATGCAGGTAATATACCTGCCCAGGATATGACAGCATCACTCAAGTCCATGTGCGCAAGTTTGGTTCCTACATCACGATGGTCTTTCCAGCCCACTTCGATCTGTCCCACTGGATTCTCAGGTTTCTTAACAGTCTTTTTGGTCACGTCTCAGGTATTTTGAATGTTTCCCAGAGGCAAAACTGCAGTGTGTCGGATGGCCGGAACCAGGTACCGCAAAAAACAACTGCCATACCAATTCTCAGGTAACCATTTATATGCTTTTTTACCACACACAAAATAACAGTCCTCTACTTTAGTTGTTACTAGGTTACGAAATGATTGCCCTGCATGAAATATTTTCCTATCTATTACAGATAACTGTTTAAAAAGTACAGGATTGCGTTGTACCTGATCAAGAGTCTTATGCATAGATTTCAAAAACGAGTCATAATCTGTACTATAAGATCCACTCAAATCGTTTGGTTTTCTATAACATTTATACTGTACTGTAACATTACACTTACTCCATCCCACTTGGATGGTGTCATTTTTGTAAAAACATACAATTCCTTTTTGTGTCACAGGCAAATACAGTGCTACTTTATCATGTGCTTTAATAGCAACTGTGTCAAAAACCAGATTTTCCCAGGTCTCATTGACCCCTAGGGGGATAGCAGTCATCAATAAACCCCCATATGCTGTTGGTATGGCCGTACAGACCCAGCAGTTCGAAACATTAAAAGTCTCAGCATACACACGTGTAATTGCCTGATAAGTGTTAAAGTTCGGATGCCAGTCTATGTTTGGTTCATTACGTCTAATCAGTTCAACTTCTGTGGCAGGAAAAAGGAGCGGCCACAACAAAAAGAACAGTGTGATTAGCATGGCTATTAAAATGATCATACAAGTTTTCTGAGGTTGCTCAATGTCTCTATTCACTCTGTACCTGGCCATTATGTTCTCGTTGTACAACAGTAACAAAGTTTTTGTCCAATTCAAAGTTCTTAACCAGTTTACAGTGCGTCAAATGAATCCAGGAAGCTCGCTCTGCGATCTTGACTGCAGTGGGTGTTGACAGTAGTACCTGGTACGGTCCTTCCCACTTCAGAGAACTCCAATTCTTTCGCTTCACAATCTTCACCCAGACCCAGGTGCCTGGGGCTACTGGTGCTTCCAATTTCGGTTGTTCTTTATCTGAAACATAGTTTAACTGCAAAAGTTTGTTATTCAAAAATCGCCTCATATACCCTGCAAGTGAACTGTCAGCCTCCTGCTCTGCAGACATGAGAGGTTTCCACTGAGGTGTATAATATGCCCTCCCAAACAAAGTTTCAAAAGGAGTTAATCCCTTTGCATTTGGAACAGTTCTCATGCTCAACAGTGCTAAAGGCAAACAGTGCACCCAGTTCTTCTGTGTCTCGGTCATTAACTTCCTAAGCTTGTTCTTCAACACACCATTGTGCCTCTCTACTAACCCTACAGATTGGGGGTGGTAAGCGCAGTGATTTTTTAATGATATCCCAAAATAACGACTAAGTTGCTATATTGTTTGGTTCATGAAATCTGTACCATTATCACTATAAATCTTTTCCGGTATGCCAAATCTGGGTATAATTTCTTTAACAAGGACCTTTGCAACAGTGGCTGCATCTGGATTTTTAGTTGGAAAAACTTCTACCCATTTGGAAAACATATCTATAATGATAAGGCAATACTTTTTATTTTCGCATTTATTCAATTCTATGAAATCCATACAAATAGTATGAAACGGATACAGTGGTGTAGGGAAAATCCCTTGCTTAGGCTTCAACGCCCCTTGTGCATGATGCTTGTTACAAACATGGCATGCTGCACAGAAATTTTTTGTGTAATTTGTAAATCCATAGGTTGTAAATACTCGATTCACTAACTGTACCATCCCCCCTGTTGAGACATGGCTCTGCCCATGGCTCAACAAAGCTGCATATCTAAACAAATTAGATGGCAAAATTGGTTTCTTTTCCTTGGAGATGTGCAGTCCCTTTTCAAGGATTGCTCCTCGTTTTATCCACTTCTGTTTTTCTACATTTGTAGTAAGTGTCTGCATTGTTTTTAACATTTCTAAATCTAAGGTCTCAGAGGGTTGTAATTCCTCACTCAAAAGAAAAGCTTCTGAGGCTGAAGCTGCTTGCTTCGCAGCTGTATCAGCCCGCGCATTACCTTTTGAAATCTTATCCTGTTGCTTGGTATGAGCTACGCATTTGCAAATAGCTACTTTTTGAGGTAACTGAATAGAGTCTAAAAGATCTAAAATAAATTGAGCATGGTTAATTGGTTTACCAGTAGATGTTATCATTCCTCTATTTTTCCACTGCTGTGCAAAAACATGCAAAGTAGAAAAAGCATACTGACTATCAGTATAAATGTTCACTTTCTTACCTTTTGCTAAGGTGCATGCCCTTGTCAAGGCAATCAACTCTGCCACTTGTGCAGATAAATGGTGTGGTAAAGATTTTGCTTCTAAAGTTTCAGTATCAGAAATGACTGCATACCGCACTAGGATCTGTCCTGTAGTACCCATCCTGCATGAGCCGTCCACATAGTATGTCACCTCGGCATCATCCAAGGGAACATCCGTAAGGTCTTGTCTAGGTAACTGAGAGCAAAAAGAATCCAGCACCCTGAGCATAAGTAGCAAACAAAAAGTTTATTGTAAACCAAACCAGTTTCAGAAACTAGCTTTCTTCCGTGGCTGATTTTACAACATCACAATGAGTCATATATATAGGAAATATAAACTAGGTGACCTGACATCACTTCCTGTATTCTCACAATATAGCCACAAAACATAAAGAATAAAAAATGAATTAATGTTTGACAGTAAAGGTTTCCCAAAAATAAAATATCGGTTGTGTTTGAAAAATATATAATTTAACTACAACCATCCATGAAAAAATATCCATGAAAAAATAATATAAAATACCATGTAAATGCTGGTAAATGTAATAACAAGCATTCAAAACATTTTTAATAATTATTGACCAAGAAAATGACCAAAAAATCTATAAACACGGAATCAATATTAATATAATGTAATAAATAACACTGAGTGAATCATTATAGTTTATCATTGAGACCTGGTGGGAATAAGCCACCTAATTTCACTATCCATTTGGTCTCTTTGTTATCCAATATTTTGTGCCATCCTGTTTTGCACATTCTGTTGCCAACAATTCTGTCAATACAAACAAAGGAAAAATGGGCCGTTTTGTGTATAATGGAATGTTTAAATAATGCATTAGTTTGCCTGGCATTTCTGATATCCCCAAATGTTCAGAAATACGGATACGAAACTGTCTGGATGTTTGTCCAATATAGGATGCCCTGCATGTGCACGTGGCTAAGTAGATCACCCAGTCCGTGCTGCAATTGGCAACATGTTTGATGTCATAAATCTTGCCTGTGTTTCTGCTAGTGAATTCTTTGGTTGTAAAGACAAATTTGCAAAAGGCACAATGACCACAAGGGTGACAACCTATTAATTTATTCCCTAAAATGGTGGTTTGAATCTTGGAAGCTTCCAAGGGAGTGATTTTTTTGAAATGTGAAAAATATGATCCCAGAGTTTTACCTTTCCTGTAAGAGAAGAGGCATCTATCATCTAGCCATTTTGCTAGATGTTTGTTGTTAGTTAGTATGTTCCAGTGATGATTTATTATATCTTGTAGTTGATAGGTGTTTCTGCCAAAAGTGGTAACTAATCTTGGTTTCTGATCAAGCGATTGAACAGCCTTAGGTTTGTAACATAACAGGGAATCCCTAGACAGGTTGGCAGTCATGCCAACTGCTGAATGAATGTCTGAAATGTGATAACCCCTCTGTGTAAATCTATTGTAAAGATCATCCTGACAACATTTAAGATCATGGTTCGATGAACAAATTCTCTTAATCTTGATGAACTGTGATTTGGGAATGTTCTTGATGATGTGTTTGGGATGTAAACTGGAAGCATGTAGTAGACTGTTATATTGTGGATGTTTCCTGTGTAATGTGGTACATAGTGTATTATCTACTTCTCTGGAAAGATGTACATCCAAGAAATCCATTTCTTGTGTATCAAAATTAACTGTAAATTTAACACCCCATTTATTGCTGTTCAGATATTCAACAAATTCTTGGAGATACTCAATACCTCCTTTCCAAACAAGCCAGCAATCGCCAAGATAGTGTCTCCAGATGTCCATGTCTGGCAGATATAGGTTGTGCAATTCGTTGTATATGATTTGATCTTCCACATATCCCATGAAGAGATCTGCATAAATGGGTGCGAAAGACTCACCCATCGCAGTACCTTGTATCTGCCAGAAACAATTGCCTTTGAAATAGAACACATTTTTGGTAAGGACGTGTTCCGCCATGCAAATCAATAGGGTGTTAAATCCAGGACTGTAAATGTTAATCTTTTGTAGCCAATATTTAAGAGCTGTTAACCCTGCCCAATGTGGTATACTGGTGTATAATGATGTAACGTCTAAAGTGCACATCATCCAGTGCTCTTCGAGCTGTGATTCAGAAACAATCTGAAGAAACTCTGTGGCATCCTGTAATCTGGCCCTAATATACCGTAACAAAGGTTTGAGATATTGAGTCAGAAAAGCAGACAGAGGTTCCGTCAATGAACCAATACCTGACACTATGGGTCTCCCTAGAGGTGTAGAATATGATTTGTGAATTTTGGGGAGTAAATACAGGTATTGCTTGGCTGGATCCTGGACAGTAAGATGACATTTAGATTTAGTACTGATGATGACTTCATCAACTGCGAGTTGCAAAAAATCATCAATTTCTTTTTTGAAATTGGGCGTGGGGTCAATGGGCATCTGTAAATAATGCTGAGTGTTGGACACTTGTCTTAATCCTTCAGCCCAGTAATAACTGGAGTTCATCACCACAATGGCCCCACCCTTGTCCGCAGGAAGAATAGTTATATCAGTATTGTTTTTCAGGTTTGTAAGAGCCTGTTGTTCATTGATATTTAGATTGTTTCTGATAATGTATCCAGTACCTAACTGCTGATGTAAATCCTCTATAACTGCATTCTGAAATATAGCTACATGTTTGTCAATCGGAGGACTAAACTTGGATGGTAGAAATTTAAATTCAGTAGATCTTTGAGTAGAATCCTGCTCATCAAAAAAGATTTTTAGATTTAACTTTCTGCAGAAATTCATAACATCAAATACAAAAGTACTTTCATCAACCAAAAAGCCAGGAATAAAACCAAGTCCTTTATTTGACAATTGTGCTTCCATTGGTGTTAATATATGATCAGAAATGTTATGCACATTTAAAGTGTTGGCATTCATTTGACTATTGACAAAAACAGTTCTTCCAATGGTTTTATGCTTGCATCCTCCCCTGTGTCTACGCCTAAAGGCTGACCTATGTTGCGTACTCTTTTGGTAGTGGGTGAGTCTGAAAGTTGAATGGATTCGGTGTCTGTGGTGGACGATTCATCCCCAGAACTTCTGCTGGGTGATGTACCCCTCTTAAGAATGGATCTGGGCCATTTTTTACATGTATATGTGAAATTCTTTGTACCCTCTGCAAATCATACCCCTTTATGAAGCTCAAAGGCTTTACCCCTTTGATAATCCTCCATATCTCTTGAAAATTTTTTAAGTTTCTTTTCTTTAAGAATCTTTTCAGAGGCCGACAATTCTTTGGATAGTTTGTTCAACAATCCAGAAAAGTTGGGTTGACTCTCAAATGATTTTAACTCCTCACTCAATTTTTGCACATCACAGATATTGGCTTGAATCGTTCTATCATAATAAGAAGAACGGATGTTAACAAACATCATAGCCGAATCTTGTTGTGCAGCATTCCACTCTTTAATAAGTATCTCATCCGGTTTGCCAACCAATGGTTGCACCTTGGTTCTAAGCCCTCTAGGGGCAATATTTTGATGTTTATATGTTTTAAATAATCTGGAATGCCATATATTGGATCGTAATGTTTTAAATTTTTTAACAAATTCAGTGAATAACATATCACAATCATCAACTGGATCAGTTATACCATTGGTAGATGATCCCCTGTGGGATTCAATCCCAAAGATATGTATATCATCTTTATCTGCGCATAGTCCTTGTACCATGTTATTGAGATCCTTGACAATAAATTGTGTATGTTAAAGCCAAATGTGATGTGTTCAATATCCTATCCAGAGAAATCCACTTGATCTATATAATGTCTATAACAGTCCAACTATGCTCAAAAAATTGTAGACCCCCAAAAAGATTCCACAAAGAAAAGGTCAATAAACTAATCCAAAATTGAGGGGCTGTAATAAAGCAGAGAGACAAAGAAGACTCATAAAAAAACCCACAAAAATGGTGTAACCTAGTGGCCAAATTGTCTAAGCTCAAATATCCAATACTGAAATACTTGAAGCCCAATATCATTAGAATCCAAAAACTTAATGTGCAAGGAGTAATGGACATACCAGTCCTAATAAAAAAACTGACTGGAATGAATAAACTCTAAAGAGAGGATTCATAGGACAACAAACAATCTGTTCATGTAAAGTATGTTTGATAAATAATGCTGTAATAATCAATTCAAGTGTTTAAATGTCATAGACCCATCCACATAGATGTGGACTGGCTTAAAAACAACATAGAGAAGAGAGAAAATATAATCATATGTCACCATATACAGTCTTCTACTAATTAGTTTATAGAAACTGTAGCAATAGTAGAAGAAAACGGGATTAATAACACTTAGGATGGAAACTACAAAATTCTCCCTGATGTAAAGAGGTCAAAAAATGGCCTGTTTGCAGTGATAATATGACCAAATATAAATATGAATCCGATAAATTGTACAATCAAAGATATATGACAACTGGTACAGACTCAAAATCCACAAACCATAGGTACACATAATATGGGTAAGCTGACCTTGTTCAATAGGGATGTTTAAAATGAGAAAGGTTGTTGAACGTCCCCAAACAAATAAATCAATGAGTCTGTCATAAATTCTGACAGTACATGATTAATAGAATATCTTTCCCATAAAATGTTGTGTCATGGTACACCCCACATTATTGTGCACCATTAGGAGAATACAATGTAGAAACTGAGTATGGAAGAAAATGTCACACCTTACAATCTGCAAATGCCTTGCTAAATTATTTATAAAGAATGTGATACTAACCCTAGCAATGATTGTATGTCTCGGTATTGATAGACAAAAAAAGACAAAAAAGGATAGAGCCCACAATCTATGAAACAAATTCAACATATACAAGGGGAATTCATAATTATCTATTCCTCAATAATATGGCCAGTGCTATTTGCATAAATGAACCTATTCACTAGCATAAGAACACTGGATAGAGCATTCATCAAAGCATAAAGTAAAACCTGCAAATATGATAAAATATTAAACTTGGCAAAATTGCATTAATAAAGAACATGGAAGTTAACAAAAATCCCAAATGCAAGACTATGATTTAAACTGCTACTGGTGAATGAGCTAAGTATTAAATGCTGCAGCCAAAACAGGTTGAGGTCCATATAAAATATGTATATATATAGCATACACCCTTGTACAATGTTAGAGCAGATATCTAAGACCCAATATTAATTTCCGAATGAAACAAGCTGGAACACCTCATTCTAACATATGTATTAGAAATAAAATTACTAGTTGTCAAAAAAACATTATATGTTGAACAGTACTTGTGTCCTTAAAGCTTGATAATCACAATTGACTGATCGCCAGGAAGCAATAATCCTTAATCCAAGATGAATAGTTAATGCATGAATGACAACAATGTGGTATCACACTGCTAGTCCCAAAACTTTTCTTGGCCCTTTCCTGTTAGTTCCATCTCGTAAAAGAAGCCTGGCAATGACAGCTAAGCCCAAACACAAAATGGCGTCCAGATGAAGCACGAATGCTGAAAAATGGCAAATAAACGCAATAAGGTCAGAGATTTTTGATAACTCTGACTCAAAAGTCAATAAACTCTGCCTAACAAAGTTAAATGTACCTGCAGCCGGACTGGGTGCCAAATTCCCTCCGAAATAGTTGAAGAATGTTAGTAATAAAAAACAGAAGCACCATATATGCACCAAAATGCTGAATAAATCCAAATGGCAACCAAAACAGGTCAAAACAACTTGTTTCCGTGAGAAGCATACACCTTGATGCGAGTCGAATGTTAGTCAACGAATGGTACTGGTATAAATCCAAAACTCGGAGGAAAGAATCCCCACCATGAACAACGAATCCTCTGTCAAACCTGCCACTCTTCAGACACCAACAGCCAGCAAAGAATTCACATGAGTACAAAGCAGGCTAGCAAGTATGGTAGATGCACAGATAAACCAACCTTGACTGAGAGCAAAAAGAATCCAGCACCCTGAGCATAAGTAGCAAACAAAAAGTTTATTGTAAACCAAACCGGTTTCAGCATCTAGCTTTCTTCAGTGGCTGATTTTACAACATCACAATGAGTCATATATATAGGAAATATAAAATAGGTGACCTGACATCACTTCCTGTATTCTCACAATATAGCCACAAAACATAAAGAATAAAAAATGAATTAATGTTTGACAGTAAAGGTTTCCCAATAATAAAATACTATTGCTACAGTTTCTATAAACAGAAGACTGTATATGGTGACGTATGATTATAATTTCTCTCTTCTCTATGTTATTTTTAAACCAGTCCACATCTATGTGGATGTGTCTATGACATTTAAACACTAGAATTGATTATTACAGCATTATTTATCAAACATACTTTACAGGAACAGATTGTTTGTTGTCCTATGAATCCTCTCTTTAGAGTTTATTCATTCCAGTCAGTTTTTTATTAGGACTGGTATGTTCATTACTTCTTGCACATTAAGTGTTTGGATTCTAATGATATTGGGCTTCAAGTATTTCAGTACTGGATATTTGAGCTTAGACAATTTGGCCACTAGATTACACCATTTTTGTGGGTTTTTGTGAGTCTTCTTTGTCTCTCTGCTTTATTACAGCCCCTCAATTTTGGATTAGTTTATTGACCTTTTCTTTGTGGAATCTTTTTGGGGGTCTACAATTTTTTGAGCATAGTTGGACTGTTATAGACATTATATAGATCAAGTGGATTTCTCTGGATAGGATATTGAACACATCACATTTGGCTTTAACATACACAATTTATTGTCATGGATCTCAATAACATTGTACAAGGACTATGCGCAGATAAAGATGATATACATATCTTTGGGATTGAATCCCGCAGGGGATCATCTACCAATGGTATAACTGATCCAGTTGACGATTGTGATATGTTATTCACTGAATTTGCTTAAAAAATTTAAACATTACGATCCAATATATGGCATTCCAGATTATTTAAAGCATATAAACATCAAAATATTGCCCCTAGAGGGCTTAGAACCAAGGTGCAACCATTGGTTGGCAAACCGGATGAGATACTTATTAAAGAGTGGAATGCTGCACAAGATTCGGCTATGATGTTTGTTAACATCCTTTCTTCTTATTATGATAGAACGATTCAAGCCAATATCTGTGATGTGCAAAAATTGAGTGAGGAGTTAAAATCATATGAGAGTCAACCCAACTTTTCTGGATTGTTGAACAAACTATCCAAAGAATTGTCGGCCTCTGAAAAGATTCTTAAAGAAAAGAAACTTAAAAAATTTTCAAGAGATATGGAGGATTATCAAAGGGGTAAACCCTTTGAGCTTCATAAAGGGGTACGATTTGCAGAGGGTACAAAGAATTTCACATATACACGTAAAAAATGGCCCAGATCCATTCTTAAGAGGGGTACATCACCCAGCAGGAGTTCTGGGGATGAATCGTCCACCACGGACACCGAATCCATTCAACTGTCAGACTCACCCACTCCCAAAAGGGTACGCAACATGGGTCACCCTTTAGGCATAGACACAGGGGAGGACGCAAGCATAAAACCATTGGAAGAACTGTTTTTGTCAATAGTCAAATGAATACCAACACTTTAAATGTGCATAACATTTCTGATCATGTAGTAACACCAATGGAAGAACAATTGTTAAATAAAGGACTTGGTTTTATTCCTGGCTTTTTGGTTGATGAAAGTACTTTTGTATTTGATGTTATGAATTTCTGCAGAAAGTTAAATCTAAAAATCTTTTTTGATGAGCAGGATTCTACTCAAAGATCTACTGAATTTAAATTTCTACCATCCAAGTTTAGTCCTCCGATTGACAAACATGTAGCTATATTTCAGAATGCAGTTATAGAGGATTTACATCAGCAGTTAGGTACTGGATATATTATCAGAAACAATCTAAACATCAATGAACAACAGGCTCTTACAAACCTGAAAAACAATACTGATATAACTATTCTTCCTGCGGACAAGGGTGGGGCCATTGTGGTGATGAACTCCAGTTATTACTGGGCTGAAGGATTAAGACAAGTGTCCAACACTCAGTATTATTTACAGATGCCCATTGACCCCACGCCCAATTTCAAAAAAGAAATTGATGATTTTTTGCAACTCGCAGTTGATGAAGGCATCATCAGTACTAAATCTAAATGTCATCTTACTGTCCAGGATCCAGACAAGCAATACCTGTATTTACTCCCCAAAATTCACAAATCATATTCTACACCTCCAGGGAGACCCATAGTGTCAGGTATTGGTTCATTGACGGAACCTCTGTCTGCTTTTCTGACTCAATATCTCAAACCTTTGTTACGGTATATTAGGGCCAGATTACAGGATGCCACAGAGTTTCTTCAGATTGTTTTTGAATCACAGCTCGAAGAGCACTGGATGATGTGCACTTTAGACGTTACATCATTATACACCAGTATACCACATTGGGCAGGCTTAACAGCTCTTGAATATTGGCAACAAAAGATTAACATTTACAGTCTTGGATTTAACACCCTATTGATTTGCATGGCGGAACACGTCCTTACCAAAAATGTGTTCTATTTCAAAGGCAATTGTTACTGGCAGATACAAGGTACTGCGATGGGTGCGTCTTTCACACCCATTTATGCAGATCTCTTCATGAGATATGTGGAAGATCAAATCATATATAATGAATTGCACAACCTATATCTGCCAGACATGGACATCTGGAGACGCTATCTTGGCGATTGCTGGCTTGTTTGGAAAGGAGGTATTGAGTATCTCCAAGAATTTGTTGAATATCTGAACAGCAATAAATGGGGTGTTAAATTTACAGTTAATTTTGATACACAAGAAATGGATTTCTTGGATGTACATCTTTCCAGAGAAGTAGATAATACACTATGTACCGCATTACACAGGAAACATCCACAATATAACAGTCCACTACATGCTTCCAGTTTACATCCCAAACACATCATCAAGAACATTCCCAAATCACAGTTCATCAAGATTAAGAGAATTTGTTCATCGAACCATGATCTTAAATGTTGTCAGGATGATCTTTATAATAGATTTACACAGAGGGGTTATCACATTTCAGACATTCATTCAGCAGTTGGCATGACTGCCAACCTGTCTAGGGATTCCCTGTTATGTTACAAACCTAAGGCTGTTCAATCGCATGATCAGAAACCAAGATTAGTTACCACTTTTGGCAGAAACACCTATCAACTACAAGATATAATAAATCATCACTGGAACATACTAACTAACAACAAACATCTAGCAAAATGGCTAGATGATAGATGCCTCTTCTCTTACAGGAAAGGTAAAACTCTGGGATCATATTTTTCACATTTCAAAAAAATCACTCCCTTGGAAGCTTCCAAGATTCAAACCACCATTTTAGGGGATAAATTAATAGGTTGTCACCCTTGTGGTCATTGTGCCTTTTGCAAATTTGTTTTTACAACCAAAGAATTCACTAGCAGAAACACAGGCAAGATTTATGACATCAAACATGTTGCCAATTGCAGCACGGACTGGGTGATCTACTTAGCCACGTGCACATGCAGGGCATCCTATATTGGACAAACATCCAGACAGTTTCGTATCCGTATTTCTGAACATTTGGGGGATATCAGAAATGCCAGGCAAACTAATGCATTATTCAAACATTCCATTATACATAAAACGGCCCATTTTTCCTTTGTTTGTATTGACAGAATTGTTGGCAACAGAATGTATAAAACAGGATGGCACAAAATATTGGATAACAAAGAGATCAAATGGATAGTGAAATTAGGTGGCTTATTCCCACCAGGTCTCAATGATAAACTATAATGATTCACTCAGTATTATTTATTACATTATATTAATATTGATTCCGTGTTTATAGATTTTTTGGTCATTTTCTTGGTCAATAATTATTAAAAATGTTTTGAATGCTTGTTATTACATTTACCAGCATTTACATGATATTTTATATTATTTTTTCATGGATATTTTTTCATGGATGGTTGTAGTTAAATTATATACTTTTCAAACACAGCCAATATTTTATTTTTGGGAAACCTTTACTGTCAAACATTAATTCATTTTTTACTTTTTATGTTTTGTGGCTATATTGTGAGAATACAGGAAGTGATGTCAGGTCACCTTTTTTATATTTCCTATATATATGACTCATTGTGATGTTGTAAAATCAGCCACTGAAGAAAGCTAGTTGCTGAAACCGGTTTGGTTTACAATAAACTTTTTGTTTGCTACTTATGCTCAGGGTGCTGGATTCTTTTTGCTCTCAATCAAGGTTGGTTTATCCGTGCATCTACTGTACTTGCTAGCCTGCTTTGTACTCTTGTCTAGGTAATGTCTTTTGCTCAATCTCCTGCAGGCAGCAGTGTGGTTTGCCATCCGCAGGGGTTGGGAGCAAGGTTGACGGATTCAAAGTTGTGCATTGTTCAATTGTCATATGAGGTTGGCTCAACAGTATAGTCATACAGGAAAGATGTCTAGCAGGAGAAAGATATGCTACTTTTTCTTGCAGTAAAATAATTGCGACTGCATGAGGCACTCTCAATGTGAGAGGGTGGAATAACACTACTGAGGCCAAAGCCTGCACTGCCATTGCAGCTGCAACTACTGCTTGTACACAGTGGGGCAGGGACCACGCCACTGTGTCTAACTGTGATGAGTAGTAAGCTATGGGGAGTTGCTTGTCCCCATGTTGCTGTGTCAATACTGATGTCATATAACCCTGCTTATTACAGTCTACAGTTTGAATAAATCGCTTATGATAGTTTGGTAATCCTAAAACTAAGGATGATGCTATCAGTTGTTTCAGCTTGCAGAAAGCTGCTTCTGCTTCTGGTGTCCATTGTAATAAATCCTGTGCTGCCATCGGCTTTTTGAATATTAAATCGGCCAGCAGAGCAGATTCCAAAGCATAATTTGGTATCCAGCTTCAACAAAAATTAGTTGTTCCCAGGAAGGACATCATTTCCTTCTTGGTAGTTGGTCTAGGTGCCTGTAATATAGCTGTTTTTCTATCTTCGTCTAATATTCTACCTTCCTTGGATATTACATATCCCAAGTACTTAACTTGTTTTCTCCAAAGTTGTAGCTTGTCTTTGTTTACTTTGTGACCTTGAGTAGCTAAAAACTGTAATAATGCTATCGTGTCCTCTTTGCATTCTTGCTGGGTGGGGGCTGCCAGCAGAATGCCGTCTACTTAAAGTAAAATCTGACTACCTCTCGGCGGGATAAATCCCGCCCGGTTGCTTGCCATTTCTTGTGCAAATATTGTTGGACTTTCACAATATCCCTGTGGTAATCTTGTATATGTATACCGCTTTCCCTGAAATGTAAATGCAAACCAATATTGGCTGTCAGGGTGTATCGGTATCGAGAAAAATGCATTACTAATATCTACCACAGAAAAATAATTTTGCTCAGGCTTTAAATCATTCAGTAAGGTGTGTGGGTCTGGCACCGTCGGTGCACTGGGTATAACCGCATTATTTACAGCTTGTAAATCTTGGACCATATGCCATTCCCTGTTTGCTTTCCTGACAGGAAATAAGGGTGTATTACATGGTGAATCAGGAGATTCTATTAAGACTCCTTCCTTAAGTAAGGCTGCTATTATAGGTTTGATTCCTATCTCTGCATCCTTTCTCAAGGGATACTGTCTTTTCTGGGGTCTAAATGCTGACTTTGGCGTAATAGTAACTGGTCCTGCTGTTTGCATAAGTCCTACATCTGATTTCCCTGTTGACCAAAGAATGTCTGGTATGCTTCGCAAGGCTTTTTCCTCTTCTTCTAATAAGAGTAATACTCAGCTATTCTCACTAGCCTGTGAGTGCACAGCTGGGTGTGTCTGTGTAATCCAATTCAGTTTCTGTTTCTGTACTCCTTGTTCAGAGAGTTCTAATTCTGTCTGCTTTTCCCACCTTGTGACTTTTTCACTTAAGTCTGCCCATTTCAAATTTCTATTCTTAGTTAAACTAACATGTGGCAATCGATTAGATTTGTAAAGTGCTAAAAATTCCTGGGGCAATGAACAGCTTACTACACTGTTTCCTTTTGCATCCCAGTACAAATTTTGTAGCACTAGTCTGTTTGCGTGGTTCTGAAACAATTCCTGCTCATAATCTTTATCAGGTCCTGGTCTATTACAGTAATATAGAGTACAATGCAACAAATGCTGTTTGTCAATGTCGAGGGAGGGGGACTTACTGATGGCTACGTTCATCAGTTCTTCGGTTACTGCCCCTGGACCAGTCGTAACTAAGTCCTGGCTGTACCAATAATATGTCTCACCCTCTGGTCGTACCACAAAAGTATCCATTTGTCACTGTGCTTCCATACCCTGCATGCCTGGAACTACGGCTATGCCAAATATCTGCATTAAGTCTCTACCCAAAAGGTTTACTGGGCATTTTGCAAAAACTACAATTTTACTTCTCTGGGTCATCCCTGAAACGGGGTCTATTATTGCTATGTCATGGGAGAGTGGCTCCCAATGCAGCTGTCCATTAGCTGCCTTCACTAGTATATAATCTGGTGATTCTGAATCTTCCAGTAATTTGGAAGGATGTATCAGGGTCCGTGAGGCCCCTGAGTCACACAAAAATTTGACTTCCCTCCCCTCTACCAGAAGCATCACTTCCGGTTTTGTGTCTGCTAAGTATAGCTCTAAGCTCAATAAAGCTAAGTCCAAAATTTCATTTTCTTCAATGTCTGCAAATTCATATACATCCTCTACCCCTTCTGTCACATCCTCTACTCTTGCTATCACATTTGTACTTGTCTTTTCCTGCTTATTTTCATTTAGTGATTCCTGACTATCATATAGTCATTCCTCATCTTCCTTATTTTCTGTAGTCACCTTCTTATTTAGCCTGCAATCCCTTGCTAAATGTCCTTTTTTCCCGCACTTAAAACATTCACCTTTTTTCTTTCTTTCTTCAAAATCTTCTGATCGCTTGTCAGATTGCTTATTTCCCTGGGCATTTTTCTTACTCTTTCTCCCAGTTTGTGCTACAAATACTTCTGACCCATCTTCTGCCGAAAATACTTGAGTTTTCTTTTTCTTTTTACTATTAAAATGTCTCTCTGCATGTCTAGCATATTCAAGTAATGGCTGTAGTCTACTTGTACGATGATCTACCATGTGCTTTGTAATAAAGCTGCTAATGGGAGTTATACTACCCTTCAAGAATGCATTCTTTAGCTGTTGTTCATATGGGGAATCTTGTGTCTGGTTTTCTGGTATCTGCATTCCGCAGTGGTTATTAAAACATTTTAACAGTCTAGCATAATATCTATCAACTGTTTCACCTTCCTGTTGAATGCACTGATTAATGCAAGTCCAATCAGCCCTAGGCTTCCACTTTTCAGAGATTCGGTCTGTCAGACCTTTCACTCTGCCATCCAATTATGCATTAGTATGTGGGAGTGGTCTAAGCTGTGCTTCACAAGGATGCCAGTCACCACTAATCATATGCCAATCTGGACCTACAATTTGTCTAACTACTTTTTCTACTTCTTCTCCATTCAAATGGTAACTTAATCTCATACCCTGTAAGTCTTCTAAAAATTTTCGAAAATTCACTTTTGGATGGGGAATTCCTTTTGTGGCTTTCCGGATATCCTCCGGTGTCCACGGTCTATAAACTAAAAGAGTCGGATCCTGTCCTGCCTGTCCTGCCTGAGGATTTGATACTTCTGTGAGTGGACATATCTCTTCTTCACTCATAGCCTGTGATTTTCTATTTATTTCACATAATTCAATCTCCCTCCTCAAGTCGCGTGTTTGAGACCTTGTCTCGATAGGATCCCTAACAAAAGGTTTTGATGCTGTAGAAACAGCTGGATATAGCGGAGGTGGATTGGCTAGTCCAATCGCTTCATATTCTGGTAAAGAAAGTGGCGGGGGCGAAGGAGGGGCCGTTGCTATTACCAAGTTATTGTCTTCTTTGTCTAAGAACATTGTTTTTGAATTCTTTATTTTCTGTTCCCTGCGATTTGCTTCCTCAAGCCACCTATGCGCCTGAGGGACTCCTAATTGTCGTTACTTTTTTAGTTGACCTTTCGCGTCTGTTTTTAGTTGCCTAACAAGTTTCATAAGTGCAAGTTTATCTAAATTACCATCAAATTTATACTTATCAACCCATTTTGTATAGTACTTAACATTGTTGGCACGCTGTAATTGCATATACTTCGCGCCTTCAGTTAGGGGCGGGTCTCGGGAACTTTTTGTACACTGATTTCACATTGTTGCCTTAGCTAAGCTGTAAATTGTTACGTAACCCTTTTTATCACATGGTACCACAGTTCTATACCTTTTCACAGTTTATCTGGAATAACTGCCAACCTATTCTGTTTCCCTGATCTATGACAAAAACAGTAACCCCTTTTTCTGTCCCTGATCTGCACATGCAAATCTACCTGACAAAAAACAGTTCTGTAATTAGTCCCTGATCTTAAAACAGAAATAAGGTAATTCCTCCTTACCTGACCCTCCGTGAGTTGATCCACCGGATTGTTGACTCGTCCTCCAATCCCAGATCAGAAACAGTGACTGGCCTCTTTCGAACGACAATTCAGTCGGAGGTCTTTCAAACCAGAAGAGCCAATTTGGCCTCTTCTCCGTACGGATGCATGCCACCAGGCCCAATTCTGACCTAGGCCTAGAGCGAGAGGTACTTTTCTGGTCCGAAGGACCAAACTGTCAAAGGAAAAATATACTTTAAAAATGATCAAAACATGGTAGGTTCAGGTTAAGGCACTTTAATCTTGCAGCAAGGAGACAAAAACGTGCTAATACAGAGTTTGTCTAACCAGAAACAGGAAATACTTTCATTTTTATATATTCTATAACTAGTCATGGCCTACCAAGCTGACGTAACAGATTACCATCTTTTCATCATCATCTGTTGACCATCATTCCCATGAATTTCTGCTGATTTATCAATTTTTATGTGAAACTTCCTGAGGAAAACAACATGGCCTTGATTACTACCAGTTAGATACATGTTATGTTACCATTCAAGGTACTATGGCTAATTCAAGCATAATGCTAGCAGTTCATTTCTGTAATAATCCTTTGTCTATTTTATCTCTAAGTTACTGCAGCTGCACATGTTCCCATGGTTCGAACAGAGCTGATTGTCTAAAATCATTACATTTACAGAATATAGTATTGTTCATTCATTCGTTCCTGACCTAGCAGATAAGCACCTGCTTCTCAAGTACATTTCCAAAAGGCATAAACATGAATATTGCTGTGCTAGCAGTTACTAGGTCAGAGGGCAACTTGCAAGTTTCAGTAAGCATACTTCAGTTTTCAAAAAGCATCTTTTTCAGTCTCATATGAAACTCAATTTGTATAAAATATAGTGCATGAAAAATAGAATGAAAAGCATATTAAAATACTTGATTATTAATTGGCTTTAAGCATACACACATTAATACATATTTTTCTAACATGCATGTTACTTTTATTTGTTTGTTTTGATTGGCTAATACCAATCACATGACTTGACACTAAGTTTTAAAGTGAGGTTGAGAATGGTTTTAACAGTTTTGATAAAGTCTGTTCTTATAGGATGAAAGCACAAAACTGTTCTTGAATGAAATACTTTTTTTGTGGAGACAAGTAGAAAACTTACCTGTATTCCTCAAATAATGCCTAAGATATCTCCAGAAGTCATTGGTATTCAAAGATATGTGAGGAAGAGCTGGAAGGACAGAAGTCATTATGAATATAAAACTGGCAACACCGTACATTTTCCTGTTTGCCAGAGGCCAACAATTGTCTGTGCCAAGGTGATGAACAACTATTTAGACTTGCAAATATATATATATGATCACTACTTGGCACCAAGTAACTAGCATCTTATTATGCTAGCCTTATAGTATTACATTAATGTACAGCTGTGTAAGTAAACTTACTATAAGAGCAGATGTCTGAATGATCACTACTGCAGCAGCCTTAGCTATATGGGGTTAAATCCTACCAGGGATATAAGCAGGATATAACCCATATAGCTAAGGCTACCGGAGCAGTGATCAGTATAATGAACACATTACAGCTGTGTAAGTAAACTTACCATAACAGTACATTCTTGAATGATCACTGCTATGGGGTATTTCCTGCTTATATCCTTGGCAGTATCTAACTCCATAAAGCTAATAGTACAGCAGCAGTGATCAATATGATGAACATCACAAATTATTGTACAAATGGTTTATGATAAAATAATTATGTCTAGCACACTGTTGAAGATAGACTGTAGTAAGAATTAAATATATGTTCATTTAATTCTGGAAAACTTAAGTCAAGTGAAACTACACATAGTAACTTGTTTACTTTCTATTAGTTTGAATTTTAAATGACAAAATAATTAGCTAAGAGTCACATGGCTTACAAACCTCAATTCTATACAGTTTTGGCGATTGATGTTAGCTGAATGAAATTATTTAAAATTCTACATATCTAAGATGTTCTTAACCTACTGTATATATACTTTAGAAAAATCATAATTATGTATCTTGTTAATAACCGCTTCCAAAAAATAACCAACTATGTCTAAACATTATGCATTATATTATATTATTATTATTATATTACATTATATTGTATTATATTATATTATATTATATTATATTATATTATATTATATTATACTATATCATATTATAAAGCATCTATTTGTACCAGCTTAGCATTTAGTGATACTAGAATCCACTATGATAAGGAATTTAGTTCAGTTTATATAAAAAAAGACATTCTACCAAAGTCTTATCGCCAGAAAATTTGCAGAAATGCTATACTCTAGTTACATGTTACCCTAATATTAATGAACTTCACAGCCTGCTGAAAAGAGCAAGGCAGTTTATGGGTCTAAACCTCTAAATTCTATCTGCCCTCCCCTGGTCTTCCTTTAGCAAACATCTGTGTATCATATAGAACAGCAAACTGGGGTATCACTTGTTACTACAGTCACCTTGTCCTTCAAGAAAAAAGGATGACTTCTGATAAACATTGATTATATGTAGTCATCAAACTCTTCTATCAAGTATGTATCTGGATAAGAATCTGAAGTAATTATGTCTGACAATATGCTGAATGACAAATTGTAATAAGAAATAAATATATGTTCATTTAATAGTGGAAAACGTCATTCAAGTAAAGTTGCTAGACGGTAAACAGTTTACTTGCTATTAGTCTGAATTTTAAATGTTAAAATAATTAGCTAACTGTGTCATATGGCTTACAACTGTCCTTTCTATACAGTTTTCAGTGATTTCTGTTAGCTAAATGAAAATCTCTAAAATTTTACATAACAGGTCCTTCAACCATATATACTTCAGAAAATAATTGTGTAGCTAGTTGATATCTGCTTCAAAATTAAAATATACAGACTGGGCTTCCAGGTTACTCTCCACCCCCATGCCAGACCTCTATGCATTACATTAAATTATTATATGGCCACCTGTAACAGCCTGGCATTTAGCAATATCAAAACCATATATACTAAGGCAACTTAGTTCATATTACATAAAAATCCATTCTACAAATAACAATCGCCAAATAAATTTGAAAAATGCCAAACTGTGGCTGTATATTTCCATAATATCAATGGACTTCACAGCCTATTGGAAGGAGCAAGACAGTTCCTTTAGGAATCATTTTTGTCTCATGCAAAGCAGCAAACTAGGGTATCACTTATTAGTAGACTTATCTTGTCCTTTACAAAAAAAAAATTAAGATTATGTCTGATAAACATTAATTATAAGCAATCACCCAACTCATCTGTCATGGCTATATTTATGAAAGAGTCAACACCTACTGGCCCTCAGAAATGAAAACAACATAAGGGAGCAAAATAAGCAAGACTCCAAATAATATCCTGTGTTTTAAGCATAGGGAACTTGTTGTGGGAAGAGTTAAAATGTGTATTCACTTTGGGATACTCAAGTAATTAGGCCATCCTTAGCTTCAACAATAATTAAATTTTAAAAGAACTGGGAAAATCAGTCTAATCTCTGTGGTATATTTCCTTAGCTTAGATTATATACTTCATTCTTCTCACAATACAGTCATGTACATGGGACAGATATAGGATAGATATGTTTAATTTCTAGTAATTTGGGTACTGGAATGACTGAGGCAAAAGTGGAGTCCAGCACAATATCAGTTTACCACACATTAATATTCAATCTGCTTGTTATATTGTCTGCCGTTTATGGAATATTTCATTATTTAACAAAATTACTAGAATCTGTGTGTGCCTTCCATAGAAGGTTGGGCACCGGGCTGGCAACTCGACACCGTAAAACTCCACTGCCAATCAGGAGCGGACAGGTGATCCGCTGTGGCGACCCCTAACCGGGAGAAAGCCGAAGGAAGAAGAAGATTAGAATCTGGGCCTTTGCTTAAAATGTTGCTATAGGATTTTATGCCTGTTCTTTCAAATATAGACTAGAACTATGCTCCTTTATGAGATACCTTAAATGCTTATCACCTGGAAAAATAAAAAAAAATAGGTTTTTAAAAGAAAAAAAAAAATGGAATGAAGAAATTACAGTCAAACTTCCAAGGAGAAAGTGAAACTGTATGTAAAGAATTTTAATAACTATGTAATAGGGCTCAACAGCCAGTAGATGAAAAAATAGCAACTGCCATGGAGAAGGTAAATCTACAAGTTTACCTGATGCAGCTGAGGCTGAAAGATACATTGTCATGAGAAGTAAATTGCTATTTCCTCAACACTGAAAAAGGAGAATGACAAGTCCTACCAGTGGGTAGGATGAAAAGCGCTTTATTTCATTAAAACTTCTCATTGCTGGTTGCACCTGTGTCTTTCTGTGGTCTTTTTTCCTCTAACTTCCTAAAGGTACATATACACACATTGATCTACATCCTCCCTCTTAAAAAGATTGCCCTTTGTAAAAACATCAGAGCTAGGCATGCATTACTATAAACATTAGAAACAAAACACAGTTCTCACTTCCAACTTGCTTTGCATCAGTTACAGGGTTTAGAGACACAACAATATCTCATAACATTATAATCTGGACCACATTTAGCAAGACGGACAGTCTTCAGTGAACAACTCGTATTAGGAACTTCTGGATTCTTCACAAGAACGGGAATGTCCTCTAGAACTTCCTCTGAAATTGGAACACTGCACAACTCATTCTGAGATAAAGAGTCTTTCTCACAGTCTATGTCCTGTGGTATAGGCTCGGACACCTATCTTAAATACTTCCAATTCCACAGAAAGTCTGTTCCTTGTGATTCCATACTGTATGATCTCAGCTCTGGGCAAATACTCTTCATGGCACCAATCCAATCATAACCTCTGGACATCTGCATCCCTACCACTTCTCCTTCTCATAATGGATTTGCTGTTTTTATCATAGTAGGACTTCTAGGTTAAACACTTCTTCAACAGATTGGTTCTCACTGACCTGTTGTGCTTAACACATGGAACCAACAATTGACTACTGATTAGTAATGTGGCTCTGGTTTGTCTAGACAGAAGTCTCTGAGCAGGTGAACCAAAATGTTTATCACGATGAATATTTCTGAGATTCAAGAGATTCAGGAAACATCACTATTGTCTCATTTTGATTTTTCTAGTAACTGTTTTGCACTTTGAACTGCATGTTCTGCCAAACCATTTGACTTCAGGTACTCACAGCTACTTGTGACATGAGTAAAAGCCCATTTTTCAGCAAATCTTTTAAACTGTTAGCTTGTGAACTGCATGCCATTGTCAGACATAACTCTGTGTGGTCTACCATGTACTGCAAAGTGATGTTTCATCTTAGTACTGACAGTACTGGATGCTCGGTTAGGAAGCAAGTCAATCTTAAACCAATTGGAGTAAGAGTCTACTAACACCAAATAATGTTGACTATTCCACTCGAAAATGTCGGTGGCTACTGTCGACCAAGGTAGTTCTGGAATCTGGTTTAGCTGAAGTGGTACTTTCTGTTGATGTGGCTTAGTGCTATTACACATGGGACAAGATGAAAGTGCTGTCTCAATGTCTAGTGACATAAAAGTGACATAAAAGCCAAAATACTAGCTCTCTCACCCTTCTTTTGGAAGAGTCAGCTCCTGGGTGACCACAATGCAAGATAGTAATGTACTCTGGTTGCAAGGACTTTGGAAAAATTCCTTTCGGACCATTGATAATGGTACCTTTGTCAGACAAATCTCATCTCTGTATGGAAAATAAGGTTGCACTTGTTGAGGTAAACTATATTACTTTGATGGCCATCCTTGTTGAATAAACTGGTTGAGCCTCTGTAAAGCTTGATCTGTTGCTGCATGATTTCTCAGCTCATCAAGACATGTGGAAGACAAATTTCTCACTTCCATGACTTCAAAATCAAGGTTCTCATTCTCATATTGTTCTGTGATATTTCTGGGTGATCTGGATAATGTACCAGCAGGATAAAGAAGTAAATAAGTTCACCTTTCTTGTAGAGAAGATTGAAATTATACTTTTGCAATCTCAACATCATACATTGCAGTCTGGCTGGAGCTGAATGCATAGGCTTTCTCAAGTTAGTGACTATAGGTTGGTAGTCTGTTTTGATCTGGATAGGTCTATCATAAACATAATCATGGAACTTTGAACATGCAAACACAACTGCCAAAAGCTCGTTCTCAATCTGAGCATACTGCATTTCAGTTTGGGTAAGAGTTCTCAATGCATAGGCAACAGGTTGATCCTTTTGTAGAATGACTGCACCAAGACCAAATTTTGAAGCATCACAGGAAAGTGTAACTGGCTTGTTAACATCATAGTATCTGAGAGTTAGTGAACTAGCAATTCTCTGTTTCAGGACATCAAATACTCTTTGGTGTTGCTCTAACCAAGACCAGGATACATCTTTACATATCAGCTCTCTAAGCGGTGCTGAAAATTGGCTCAAGTCTAGAATGAACTTGCCTAGGTAGTTGACCATGCCAAGAAAACGTTGCAGGGCTTGAACATTCTCTGGAGCTGGCATCTCGAGAATGGCTGTTTGCTTTGAAGAGTCTGGTTGTAGGCCTGTACTGGTAAATAAATGACCAATATAAGTAATTTCTTGTTACCTGAATTTGCATTTCTGTGGATTGAGCTTAAGATTCACTTGGTGTGTCCTTTCTAGAACTTTTCTGAGGTTTTTGTCATGTTCAGCTTCACCATGACCTCCTACTTGTATGTCATCTACTATAACAGCACAAGGATACCCAGAAAAAATTTGCTCCATTGCACACTGAAATACTTCACTTGGAGAATTTATCCAAAATGGCATTTCTCAAAAATCTGTGCCTGCCAAACTTGAATTTGGTGAAAAAAACATTAAAGTAAAAAGTAAATGCTGCTACAGAAAGGTAATGAATGTCTTGCATAGGAATACCAGTAAGCTGCATGCATTTTAGACAGATTTCTAATTACTTCTTCATAGGTTCATGGATTAGCACTAAGCTAATTGCCCTTGCGAGCCATTTTAAGCCTAGCCAATTATGCCTTGTGAGACTCAAACCCTGCACCTTGTGTGTGTAAGGGAAACAGCTTAACCATTAGGCCACCCTCCCAACTTCTCTTATTGAATCTAAGCCGTTGTAATAGCTGAGAAATGGATGTCAGTAAATTCACCTCAAGAATGAACCAAAGCCTAGGGATGAATACTGACATCCATTTCAATAACATATTATAATTATTTGCAGTGTATGGAGCTTTACATGGAAAAGCAAGTGTAGGAGTACCTTGTGAAAATGCTCAGTTCTCATTCTGCTATAAATTTACAAGACTACAGTACTATTATAGATAATTTTTTTTCAGAAGTTGCCACACTGAAGTGTGTCCTCAGTTTACATAAAATAAGCTCAGAACACTATTTAAATTAATGAACAGCTTGCATTGTATTTCTAGCCATTTATTTACTTTGTGTAGTCAGTCATAAAGTAAATTGCATCTGCTTCATACTAGTTTTTTAATTGACTTCTTGTAATTTTTTTTACAAATCAGAGTGCAGTTAGCCATAAGTGCAGTTTATTTTAATTTCTATGAAGTGTTCTACAGTTCTGAAAACTGTAACACACTTAGCACTTCCTCAAAGACATCAGTTGAAATGTATTTCTGCTCCTGTAACAGCCTTAAAAGGTGTAATACACTTCACGCTACCCTACAGCTGCTTTAGCTTCCCACTGTGGTTCTTTGGTGGTTGCTGTTTATGCTCAAGCATGACAACAGAGCATGGCAGCAGTTTTTAAGCACCATTCTTATGTCAGAAAGATGCTTAACAAGGTATCACTCCATATTCTACAAAAGTTTCTCACACAATAAAAGTATAATGACTTTATATTCAAATGAAACTGTAGAGCAATATCCTATCAGTGATGACAGCAGCTGCAATCCATGTAAGCCTTAACTTAGAAATGAAGGAGTCATTCATGTCCACAGTGATTTACTACTATGAATTACAGCCATGCTCGCCCAGGTATGCATCTGACTTTATCCCGCTTAGTGTGACCAAACGACAAGCACAGGATTGACATAACATAGTGCTGTAATAAAATGTGTCCTCCTCCTATTCCTGCCACAGTCTAGTGGTCATATTACATTGTTTAACTAAAGGAATAACCTTTCACCGAGCATTCACTGTCCCTTCAAACACACTTCTATCCAATCATCAAATCTCTTGAGTACAGCAAAATTTTGTTTTTTTTTTGTACATTTGTCTGAACAGAACATGATAAAAAATATTTTATCTAATTCTGTACTCTTCAGTATTTGCTTCTGGTGTATGTGTGTGTGTGTGTGTGTGTGTGTGTGTGTGTGTGTGTGTGTGTGTGTGTGTGTGTGTGTGTGTGTGTGTGTGTGTGTGATGGTGCAATTAGGTATGTGTATGGAAACTGACAGATACTGAGCTGCTAAATATGTTGTCAGTTTGATGATTATTTGACAGACCTTACTCAACTGTTTTTTAACATGCACATATTCACAAATATCTTCTCAGTGTGTTACAGGAACTATAGCTAGAAGTGCAATATACCATCTAGCCTTTTTTTACTTTACGCCTGTGAATGCTAACGGAAATTCTATGATTAAGCTATACTGCTTTATGCCTGCAGATGTTTGCTAAAACTGGACTAATAAGCTTCACGTCTTGCACGCATCACCTTTAGTTAAAGGGGCATCTGTATACAATCAGCCTTTGCATGTTTTCACACCTAATATTCACTGCATCACAAGGTATTGTTTCTCCCTTCATAGTACTATTACAGCTTCAGATATTTCTTATTACTATTGTTAACGCAGAGGATAACAGTGTGAACTTGTCTGCTAAATACTTAAACGGCTGCATAAAGTTAATCTGTACTAAGTGCTACTTTCTCTACTTAAAGTACTAAAAACTAGAGTTTCATGTTATCATTTATGTGCATTTGCATTTTTATCTTTTATTATCGTCTCTTACCTCTTTATTCTGTTTTGTGTTTTTTGTGTAAAATGTTTAATTCATCCATCCTTGAGTGTTGGTAGACTTCCTTGCCTGCAGCTCTCTTCTACCACTGTTTGTACATGCATGCAGAATGGGAAAGCAGTCAGAAAAAAGAGAAAGAAGGACAAATGCTATCACTGCTGCATTTATGGGAGATTGTCTACAGTGTTATTAATCTTATTTTTGTAATCTTATTAGCATAAAATTGAGCTAAATAACTTCAAAATAACTGAGAAAAACATAGCTGACAGATTTGAGGCTGCAAAACTGTCAATGTGTCAAAAGTAGTGCTACTTAAAAATGGTTTCCAACAGACAGACAGACAGACAGAGCAAATAATAATCATCCAGTGAAAGTTTGTCCTTAAATAGGCTCAGTTCTTTTCATCTGTATGTCAACCTACCCTGGTCAAATCATGATATTTTTCAACTTATCAGAGTTCACAAATCCCACTCAGTGATCAACGTATCTGAAATGCTAAAATATGTCTCACCCAGCTCTGTTCGAAATGTTATATCTAAAGAAATCCCAATTCCTCTGTACCACATGCTCCAGAGACCTCAACCTCATTACCACAATCAACAGAACATGCTGGAGGGACAGGTGCATAACCCAGAGACTGCCCATGCTCTGGAATAGATTTCATATACATGTCAAGCAGAGCACCTCACTGGCCCTCTTCAAGAGAAATCTTGATGAGTATATGGGAAATAGAAAGTTCACCCCGGGGATCACTTCAGTGGCGCTACTTGATAGAGGCACTGGGAACTAATGTTGGGTGGTGATGCCAGGACACTTCTATGGGCTAGGCTTGTAAAGGATCCAAGGCCATTAGCCTAGTACACACCTATGAACCTATTGAAAGTAATGAGCAATGATGATTTTTTTGTCAAGCTGAGTTTGCCAAATGAACTCTTTGCATCTAAGACAGAAAAAAACAGTTGCATTTGGCATCAAGGCTGCAACTTCCTCAACTATGCACATTGGATGATGAGGTATTTTTAGTGCCTTGTTCAAATCTCGTAGATCAAAACATATTCTGATGTCATCTGAGCTTTTCTTATGAGTTACCACCATGGAAAATAACCACTCACTTGGAGTTGCAACTGGACATATCACTCCTTGTTGCACCATTTTATCTAACTTGACTTTAACACCATCCTACATGGCTATTGGAACTTTACAAGCTGGCCTGATAACTGCACTAACCTATGGGTCTAACTTCATGGAGTGCACAGCTGGAAACTTGCCTAGTTTGTCTTCAAAAAGATCAGCATAGGTAGAAAAAAATATACTGGATGAAATTAGAGTAACAGTCTTTCAAGCTGACTTTGTGGACTTCCTTATTAAATGAAAGCAGTCCCATTTTCAAATTGTCTCTGAGCCCTAATAATGACTTGACTGTGCCTCTTGACCACATAAAATAACAAGTTGTAGGCTCTTCCAGCAGAGTAACATAAAAGCACTACTGAGCCTTCAGTCTGAATTTCTTCACCTCCATAAGCAGCAAGCTTCACACACCTTGCCAAATAAAGCCTTTCACCATGACACACTGTAGAAAATGTGTATGCTGACATAACATTGCACTTGGAACCTTTGTCAACGTTGAGCTCTGTGGGTTTGCCATTTATCCAAACAGTACAAAATGCTTAATTCTTTGCCCTTAAATCTACTGCATTAACTGCTTCATGAAGCACTAACACACCATCAACATAAAGAGTAGGGTTGCAGCTCTCTAATTGATCAACTTGTTTATTAAAATGTTCCCTCTTAATAAAAGAATGTGAGCCTTTTGATTTACAAAACTTTTTGAAATTATTCCACTTACTGCATTTGCGGCATTGCTGACCAAAAGCTAAACATTTCTCCCTTTTAGATTCATGACGTTCACCACAATTATGACAGTTAGCAATGAAACTAGGTTGGGGCCCATGCTTTGAGTTTGCTGACTCACTCTTATGCTTTACTGAGACTGTGTGAACTCTGGAATTTGCTAGAAACCTCTGGGATTTACTAGTGAGTGCTGCAGGAGCTGCAGTTGCTGCCACTTGCTTAGGCCTGTTTCTTTTAACCACATGCTGTATACTATCAGCATGAGCCTGTGCCTTCTAGAGCTGTTTTCATTTGTAAACATATTTGTGTGCTTTTCTGTGAGCTCATATATCTGGCAAATCATCTCAAAGGCCTTATTCAAAGTTAAATCACTGTCACGAAGCAAAATCTTTGTCACAGCATCATCTTTAATACCACACACAAGTCTGTCTTTTATGAACTCATCCCTTATGTCATCAAATCTACATGTTTTAGCCTAATTTCTCAGGTCAATTATATATGCTGCAAAAGTTTCACCAGGCTTTTGATCCCTTGTGTAAAATAAATGCCTTTCCATTGTAAAATTTGTCTGGGGGCTTACACGTTTCTCTAAATTTATGTTTTAAACACTCTGGGTCCTCTATTGACTCAGCCGGTACAAAAATATGATGTCCCCCCCCCCCTTCTGTACTTATAGCAGGTTGCATACACAAATGAACATTCCCTTTCAATGGCTTCTGACCCAGCTAAATTAAGTAGAATAAATGGCCGGGATTCACTCCGCTCCATGCAAGAATAAGACTATTTTTGCATGGAGCAGTTTGTGACCATCTAGAACAGCTGTGAGCCTTGCATATGCATGAAGGCATGCTGCTGTTGAACCTACATGGACATGAACCGTAAATGAGTGCAGAGGGCATGTCCTTGTAGTGCACAGACACTAAACATGCCCCCTGCATACACAAAGTGCTGTAGGGCACTTTCTAAACCAAACTGGCATAATATTAGCACTTTGTTCTAATATTATGCCGGTATTTCAGTGTCCACAGACACTGAAATGATAAAATGATCAGAAATAAAAATGACCATAAGAAAGCAATGCAGTGGGTGTGTTACAGGTTCTGTGACACACCCCTTGTATTGCTAAAGTGCCATACAGCACTCACACCTCTCAACCTCTCAGCACAAGAAACTGGACAAAGCCAAATATAATGGGGGGACAAAGGCCCCCAAATAGGGACAAATGTTAAATAGTGCTCTGATAAACCACTAGAAAGTGGCTAGAATAAAAGTAGTTGTGTAAACATATATTTTCCGAAGGATATGAAGTCTTAAACTCAAATATTGGTCATCATACCTCTCAACCTCTTAGAGCATAAAATCTGGACAAAACCTAAAATGATAGGGGGACAAACAGGGACATATGTTAAATATTGCTCTCACACACTTAGAACGTTGATAGATAACAGGATATATATTAGCAGGAGTCCCTGAAGGCTAGAAACCTGAAAGCTAAATCAATGCCAGTATTTCATGATTGCAGTCCAAAGTAGTTGTCTGAACACCACAATACAAATCCATATAACCTAATAATATCATAATAATATATGAACTTTTTTTCCAGTAGCCTAAGGAATGTTTAAGTGTAGCTAAGTGGGCGTGCACGTTATGGCCGTCTGCTTAGCATAGCTTAAACATCCCATAGGAGCTAAATGCAAATAAACAGGTCAAATTTCGAAGCTGAGGTAATGTAGTGGTTAGAATTGTGGCCTTTACATGGAAGCATTCACAGTTTGAGTCCCAAAAGAGGCACATTATTTTCTAATGTGAAAGTAGTGTTAAATATTTTTTAGTAAACTTAAATTATGTAACTACCTTTTTTGTCAACCAGGGTAGTGTAGAAGTTCCAAAAGTGAGATTTCAGTGTAGAAAAGATGTGAAACCCCCATATAAACGCAAGTGCTCCATACAGTGTAGTCACACAAGAATATAAGTTAATGAAAGCACATAGTGGGATTCATGGAAGGTAAATGTAAAATGATGTGTATATAAATATTATTTTATAATAAAAATATATAAGTATAATATGCTTAAATGTGCCTTCAGCACTCTGTATCCATCAGACCTTGTTCTCTCCAGCAACAAAATAGTCAGCCCAGCCAAGTCTAGAACCCGGGATGATGTCCTCTACAGTCACAGCAAAATGCCACTCCACCATCTGAGCTATGAAAAACTGCAATCCATTAACAACATATCATGCTTTCTGGTCATTTAACATTAATGAAAAAAAAAAACAACAGTCCGAAGTGTCAAACGCATGATCCTGATGCATAAAATAATGCAGTTTTTTTTCAAACATATCATGCAATAGAGGCATACAACATTAGGGAGAAAGCTTTGTGGAATCAGTCAAGTGTTGTATATAGACATACACACACAGACACACACACACACACACACACACATATATATATATATATATATATATATATATATATATAGATATAGATATGTCTGATGAAACATATATATGAAAATGTAGAGTCATAATATAGAAGAGCACCTATTTAAACTCATTTTTACGTTACACTACCTTTCACACTATGTACCAGAAGAAGAGCATGGTTAAGGGCTAACTAGTACAAGCAGCCAGGATGACAATGGAAGACCACCACTTCTTTGAAGAATGTGAACTTTTACAGTCTATGTTCCTCAAAAGAGGGTACCCCAATGACTTGATCACAGGTCTTATGGGGAGGTTAGTGGAAAACGTGCTTCTGGTTACTTTAAACCTATTTTATCTCAGGTAATGACCAGACCCCACAGGATAGAAACTGTCAGCACAGTAGAGGTTGAAACAGGGGCCTTGAAACCACAATTTGTGCTGGCTTGCAAATTGAGCAATACTATTTGAGTCTTGTGACTACATTTTCACTAGACTTTGTAGCTTTGAAAACAATACTGGGAAAGAATTGGCAGTTGCTAACATCTGATAGAGACATATAAAATAAACTTGGGGATAAACCTCTTGTTACCTGGAGGAAAGGAAAGAATTAAAAAAAAAAAACTTACTGAGGAAAGCATTAGAACTCTTAGAGGTTTACTGGGGACATTTCAGTTTGAAGCATGTAACCAATGTAGACATGTCATCAGGGGGTCAAAATTTACTATCAGGGGACATGACTATTTCCTAAAGAATAAGTTTAATTGAAACTCTAAGACTATTGTTTACCTAGCCCAGTGTCAGTGTTGCCCTGTGTTTTATGTAGGTAAGACAGACCACAAATTCAAGGACAGAATTTATAAACATGTATACTACATTACTAGAGGGTAAACAGAGAGCCCTTTTTCTAGACATTGTATTGAGCACCCGAATCACACCTTTAAGTTCAGGGTCATAGACTCAATAGATATAGATGCCAGAGGAGGGGGGCATTCACACTTAGACTTGAGAAATTAGAACTTCTCTGGCAGTTAAGACTTAATGCATGCCACACACCAGGGCTTAATGAAATGTGCTCCATACTATGTGTTTTAAAACTTAAGAGCCTCATGAGGTAACATTTGAAACATGCTATGGTTGGTTTTACACCAACATTGAGAACACCTTTAACAACTTGACTATGACCCTCCTGACCTGCTTGTATTTCTGGTCTGTTGTACGTTTTTTACTTTTTACTTTTAAAGTGTAGGGAATTCTTTTTATGTAAAATAAAACTGGCAACATTTAACTGGGTGGGATTTATACTCTTTACTATTATTAATTGATTTTTATATAGATGTTAACTTAAAATTTATAAAAAGAGTTACATCTTACCTACCAGAACATCAGTAAGTTTGCTAACTGTTAGTAATATGTATTCAATTATGAGAGTAAGGTTAAGTGTGTTAATTAGCTCCCTGGCAAAGTATTTAAACATGCTTTTGTATCCAGGGAGTATTGTCTGATGAAGTTAGGAGATTGCCTAACGAAAAGAGCTTAACATTGTACTTGGACTTTTGCAACATGTTTGTCTTTGTTCGCTGATATCATGCAATAGAGACATACAACATTAGGGAGAAAGCTTTGTTGAATCAGTCATGTGTTGTATATAGACATATACACACACACACACACACACACACACACACACACACACACACACACACACAAGCACACATTTATATATATATATATATATATATATATATATATATATATATATATATATATATATATATATATATATATATATAGATAGATATAGATATAGATAGATAGATATAGATATGTCTGATGAAACATATATGGAAAAGTAGAGTCATAATATAGATATACATATATAAAAATATAAAGGAAGGAAAAAAATATATATATATATATATATATATATATATATATATATATATATATATATATAAAAAACATGCAGTGCAGTTTTACCTTAGAACCATCCCTCTCAATCTGTTAGTGCAAGAAACCTGTACGGGGGGGGCGGGGGGGGTCAGCCATATATAGGGATATATTTCAAATATTGCTGTTACAAATGAATACATTTGCTACAGCAACAGGGTGCATTTCAGCAGACAATTACTAAAGGATATGAGGATGGAAACTGAAATGTTATGTCATTATTTACTGACATAAATCCTTCGATCATCACCGTGATTTACCACACAATTACAAATAAAGTGTGGAACTGAACAAAAGTATAGGCCAAACATCTGGACATTCTGTGAAAATCCTGGCAGGGGAGAGGTATGCTCAGAACCCCTTAGTGCAATTAATCTGGACAAAGCCTGACAAAGTGGGGGGACAAAGGCATGAAAATAGGGACATATCCAAAATACATCAGTAGATAAACTGAGAAAGGTGATGTAGTAACATTGTATGTCTTAACATATATCGACTTAAATATCACAATTCCAGGACTCAATTACTTCTCATTAGTTAGTAACCTCAATCCCCACATCATCCCACTGATGTGTCAGGAAAACATAACAGTTATGGGGACCAGACCACAGATATCGGCCAGACACCTGGACATCCTACAAATATGTGGACATACAACAGTAGAGAAACTACACTGAGCTACCGAGCAATGTTTGAACTACAATCAGACTGCCATAACACTACCCAAGTCCAGCTCTGGGGCTGTACATATGCATTAGCAAATATAACAGGCACTACAGGGATGTAACACTACTGGAAAACAGACACTGGTGTGAAAGTGCATAACCCAAAAAAATTGCACTACAGTCACAATGACATACCAGTAAGCAAACTGAACACTACAGTATAATGACTGTGAGAGCAACAAATTCCCATTTGCCACTAACAAATTACCCCGACATATACTGCCCCAAGTCACAGTGTAGTGGGAATTGTGAGGTGTTATGGGACATGTCACAGTCCGCATGTACAAACATATACAGGCAATAGGGAACCAGAAACTGGAGCAGCATGCACAGTCAGATAGAAAGGGCCCATGACACTCACATGTACCCCCTCCATACACATCCCAAAATAACATGTACACATTACGCTGCTACACAATCCTGACAGTCTTTTAACAATGGCAGACATACACAGACCTCTCAGATGTACAGTTTCCCACAGAATGTATAGAGACAGCACTGATATATAAGGCCACTTCCTTGTTACTTGTCTGGGGGGTCTATGATATCACTGGGATGGTAGCAGGAATGAATGCAATAAATAATGATACTACATACCTCTGAACCTCTTAGTGCATGACATCCGGACAAAGCCTGAACTAATTGGGGGACAGAGGCCCAATCACAGGGGTATATTGGGCAGATTGCTGTGATAAATGTAGACAGTTGCTGGTGTTACCAGCTTTGTTGTAACATATCTTTTTTGAGGGATATGAAGTCAGTAACACCAATGGATGTTAGCATTTACTGACTGCATTCCCCATAGTATCCTACCAATTAGCCAAGGAAAACAACTGTCTGAGGAACAGACCAAACATATGACCCACGCATCTAGACAGGGCCTAGGCCTCTGGACAGTGTAGAGGTATGACCACAATGAAATTAAACAAACAGAAAAATTAATAAACAAACTATACAATAGAAGGAGGAAGCTATTACATGATAGAGCAAAATCCCAAAAAGGGAAGGCATCTCTGATCAGTATTAGCAAAAACCTATGGGCACTCATAAAATCGTCTAAGGCCAGCTTCGAGAGAAAAATTGCACAGAACACTAAGGATAATCACAAGGCTTTCTTTAGTTATGTTAGGAACCTGGGTGGGAATTCCCAGATATGCTCAGAATTAGTCCAAAATGACAAAAAATACACCAAACCCACTGACATTGCCAACATCTTAGCTGACAGGTTCAGTGCAACCCCCCCCACCAAAAGGGCAAATATCTGTCTCAGCAGAGTGCTGCCTCCCTGACATCTCAGATGCTCAGGTAAGAGCTACCCTCTCCAAAGCAAAAAGCACAGCATCAATGGGACCAGACGGTGTCCTGGGCTGCATCCTACATGAACTCCAAGAAGAGCTAAACCCAAACATAAAACTACTGTTCAATCTCAGCCTTACTACATGATATGTACCCAAAGAGTGGCATACAGCAACAGTGGTCCCTCTCCACAAAGGTGGTGCCCCAATGGATCCTGGAAACTATCGCCCCATAAGCCTGACTAGCTTGGTCTGCAAAGCTATGGAAAGGATCATCATAGATCTCATAAATAAAGATATTGGGGACCTACAGACACTGGATCCTACCCAGTTCGGCTTTGTTAAGGGCAGATCCTGCCTCTTAAACCTGGTTGATTTCTTTGAAACAGTCGCCAAGGCCATTGACGAGGGGAAGGTGGTCCACACATCCTACCTGGACCTTTCAAATGCCTTTGATACAATATCCCACTCGGGCATTATAGATAAACTCACCAGCTTAAATATAAACCCCTATGTCACTAGATGGGTTGCAAACTGGCTCAAGGACAGAATCCACATTGTTAGAATTGCTGGAGCCATGTCAGACTCCAAACCAGTTACAAGTGGCATCCCACAAGGCTCAGTCCTGGGACCTCTCTTGTTCGGTATATATTTCTCGGAGGTACAGGCCAACATGGAAGGACTGTGGCTGACCAAGTTCGCAGATGACTGCAAACTGGGTGCCATAATCGACTCTCCAGCCGTCACAAGCATCGTCCAAAAGGGCCTCATAGAAACAGACAACTGGTGCCAGAGCCATGGCCTCAAGCTAAATGCCAAAAAGTGTATAGTCATCCCCTTTGGCAAAAACAAAGTGCCCACAAATTACCACATAGGTGGTAATCCATTAAGTACAGAAGAAGTAATTAGGGACCTGGGGACCCAAGTTGATAGCAATCTCTCATTTGACAACCACGTGGCCAAAGTGGTTAGAAAAACATTTTATGTAGTCCACCTAATCATGAAAGGATTCACATCTAGATCAGGGGAGGTCATTGTGCCTCTTTACACATCCCCTCATCAGGCCCATAATTGAGTACAATGCCCCTTTTGGGATGTACCTTACCAGACACCTGCAGCAACTGGAAAGACCCCAAAAGTACCTCACCAAGAGGATCAAAGGGCTCAAACAGATGCCATATGCTGCCCGGTTAAAGAATCTGCAGCTCTACTCAGTGGCATACCACCTGCTCAGAGGCGATCTGTGCCTGACGTATAAAGCCAGAATTAATGGACATGCTGCACGTCAGAAAATCCAAATCCCATCGAGCTACACGCTCGAGAGACTTGAACCTCAGCACTGAAATAAATAGGACATGCTGGAGGGACAGATTCATAACCCAGAGGCTCCCTTCACTCTGGAATAAAATCCGAGTCCAGGTTAGGCAGCGTCCCTCATTGACTCTCTTCAAGAGGAATCTTGATGAGTGGATGGGAGATTGTAGGTTTACCCCGGGTATCACGTCTGTGTCACTGTTAGACAGAGACACAGTATACTAAATTGAAAAAGGGCATAGCAAAATTAATTTAAAATGGGTGGTGAAAGCCAAACACACTCTGGCTAGGCTTATAAATGCCCTAGGGCAGATAGCCTAGTATGAACCTATGAACCTATGAACCTATGATGTAACAGAATGGAAATCCCCTGACAGCTCTCAAACATGTCACCCAGCACCTTATGAAGCACAGTAAGACCAACATGACACTCCCCCATATCACCTCTTGGAAATTACCCATGTATATTCAAATGTAACATTCACTACAAGGATGGACCTGTAGTGAAAAAGCAGACAGTGGTGCAAAAATGTCCACCCAAAAACATTTGCAACACAGTGACAGCAACATACCAGTAGCCAAAATAAACTCAAGAGTAGAATGACTGTCTGAGCAAACATATCCCAATCGCCAGTCACATACTACGCCAACATATAGTAGACCAATTCACAGTGCACTGGGAATCCTGAGGTGTTACAGGACATTTCACAGTCAGACCCTACAAGCAGACAGACATGATAGAACCCCAGCAGCTGTAGCAGCATGCAGAGTCAGATAGGTAAAGGATGTATGGCACCAACATTTTCTACTCTCCCTACCCAACCCAACAAACATCTACACACAACACGGCTAGACAATCCTGGCAGTCTGTTCACAATGGCCAGAGAGACATAACTGTCATATAAACAGAGGTCCACAGATTTACCAGGATGTGGAACCATAATCCTGGCCACCACTACATAACATGGCCAGGAGTCTGCCAAGTCATTGGCATGATAACTGAAGTGCAGTTGAAAATTAATGATATACCATACCTCTGCACCTTGTAGTGCAGGACATCTGGACAACGCATTACATACTTGTGGGAAAGGGGGCTGGAAAGAGGGATATATCACACATAATGGTGTTACAAACTGAAACAGTAGCTGGTGTTACACATGTTGTTGTAACATAACATCCCTGAAGGCTATGATGTCTGGAATGCCAATGGATGTCAACAGTTACTGACTACAATCCTCACATTATCCTACCAACCCCACAAAAACAGACATTGTTTGAGGAGCAGACCAAGCATAACAGGCAAACATTTGGCCAGTCTCTGGACAACATGCCATTTGAGAGGTATGTCAGAGGCATATCACTGTCAGATATCAAGTCACCCAGTAAATTCATGGCCAGACTAACCCTGTCAATCTAGCAACCCTCCATGTATGTAACAGCACTAATGACATACAAGCTGTACACAATTCTGGAGCTTTGTCCCTCATGTTGTTGGCCTGTCTCCACATGCCCTGTCCTGTGAGGTATTTCCGTCTACTGTCTCTGAAGCTGTAGCCCCCACACCTCCATAATGTCCCCCACACAGGCAAGGAGAATGAGCAAGGCCCACATGAAGGGCATCCCATATGTTGGAACTAGCAGCAATGTCCAGGCCCACACCACAACCCTATGTGGGCAACCTACATAGTTTTATGGCCTCAGCAATACCCGACAGGACAACATCAACCCCCTCAAGGTAGGCTGAATACATGTGGTGTACAGCAGCAATACACAACTACCATCATAGGTGAAAATAATCGCTGAATGGGCCAAGAAGGAATAGGAGCCTCATTGGAAGCCATGTCACCTTGTTCTGAGCAAGCAAATAAGGTCACAGGTGATGTACCCCAAGGTTGTCTTTGAGTGCAAACTGGAGACCTCCACCAAGACAATCCCTAGTCCTTCCAGATGTATGTCTGCAATTCCAGAGGGAACACACATATCTGCTCTGTAGTTGTGGTCAATAACACCACATACACATATGCCATGGATATAGGCAACCGGCTGTAGACAGGTGAAGATGTAAACATCACCGCCCCTGTCCCCCCATAGGTACACATGTGCATGGACAGCACCTGCCATCTCCTCTCATGATCAGGAAGCAGGTTTGTAATGCCCTCTCAAAGGCAACACATAGACCTCTATGCTGCATCCAACATGAACACAGGCATGGGCTCTCAGACCCATTCTGGAGTGTAGTCAACCACAGCCTGAGCTGACAACCCATCTCCACAGAGGACAGACAGCAAGTTTATAGACAACAGGTTATGCATAAGCATTAATGTTCAGAAAGATACAAGTCTGACACTGAAATGTATGCCATAATGTCATGACAGCAGTCCTCAATGGCATGGCCAAAAACCTCAATACTCTCCATTTAATATAGTAATATAAATAAAAATATGCATCTCAAATCCCCAAACAAAGATAGTGTAGTGGTCAGAATCCCATCTTTACATGCAGATGCACATGGTTTGAGTAATACAATAGGCAATCCAAATTTAAATGGGAAAGCAGTGTTAAAAGTGTTATGTTCACATTAAAATATGTGGTAAGTTATTTTTGTCAAACAGGGTAGTGCATCTGATGTAAACTGGATGTGTGAGTGCATATAACATGTGAAAACACCCATGTATATAAGTGTCCCATACAATATGGTTACACCCCTTGTTACTGTAATGAAAGCAAATACAGCCATGTCACGTAAGGGAAATCATATACACTTACTAAATGAAGTCATTAGTGTGGTATATTATGGGTGGCCACGGTGGTGCAGTGGTTAGCATTGTCGCGTCACAGCAAGAGGTTCTCCGGTTCGATCCTCATCTGGGGTGCCTTCTGTGCGGAGTCTGCAAGTCCTCCCTGTGGTTGCGTGGTTTTCCTACGGATGCTCCGGTTTCCTCCCACATCACAAAGACATGCTGCAGGTGGATTGAACACTCTAAATTGGCCCTAGGTGTGAGTGTGTGTGTGTGTGTGTGTGTGCCTTCTGTGGAAGGTTGGGTGCTGGGCTGGCAACTCAACACTGTAAAACTCCACTGCCAATCATGAGCGGACGGGTGATCTGCTGTGGCGACCCCTAACCAGGAAAAGCCAAAAGAAGAGGAAGTGTGGTATATTATGAGAATGAACTGTGGGCAATGGTTAGCAATGCTCAGCTATGCTTAGCAGGTTTAACAACACATTTCTGTTGTCCTCACCCCTCTCGCCGGGGTTTGAGTGTTCAAATTCACCTCCAAAGTCTGTACAAATATGCATCTGTTGCTGTATAAGAAATGGACAGCAATGGACCTTCTGTACACTCATCCTGCACATCCATAGCTAACTTCCAAATTGTTCTTCCCTCTGCGTTCCCTTCTGCACCACTTTACTATCACCCCTTTCTATTTCCTTTTAAAGAATTAGTGCAGGTGTAAGCATGAGTAAGCGGTTGTAAGAGCAACAAAATTATCAGCCCTGCCAGATCTTGAACCCAGGGCCTGTACCCCACAGTCAGAACAATGTACTACTACACCATTAGAGTTGTAGTGAATGCTGTTTTTTCAGGCATATGGTCATTCAACAGTAGGAAAAAGATTCCATACAATGAGTCAGGCCTTGTATTTATACATATTTAGTTCCTATACATATTAGATAGAGATATTTATTTCTTGGATTTGCTCCTGGCTGCTGTGTGTCCCTGGCTACGGCATCCTGTACCATTCTCTCCATCCTGCTTGCCCCTGAACTAGGGAATGAGAACCTGCCCTGCCTGAAGGCCAAAAACTAAACCTTATGTTAAGGCTATTTGTCTCTACCTGAACTAAAGAATAGAGCCAATCCTCTCCTTAAGCCTCATTCCTCCAAGAAACCAAGAAACTCTCCATCCTGCTTGCCCTGAACTAGAGAAAGAGAACCTGCCCTGCTTGAAGGCCAAAAACTAAACCTTATGTTAAGGATATTGGTCTCTACCTGAACTAAAGAATAGAGCCAATCCTCTCCCTAAGCCTCATTCCAACAAGGAACCAAGAAACTCTTCATCCTGCTTGCCCTAAACTAGGGAATGAGAACCTGCCCTGCCTGAAGGCCAAGAACTAAACCTTATGATAAGGCTATTGATCTCTACCTGAACTAAATAATAGAACCAATCCTCTCCCTAAGCCTCATTCCCACAAGGAGCCAAGAAAGTATGTGTTCAATAACTAGTGTATTAAAAAGCATACTTGAATAATATATTTCCATGTTATTGAAGTTCGGTCTCTAGCCAGGGCAGCCAGCAGCCTTACTCTAATCTTTTTTTCTCCTAAACCTTAACATACTACCCACATGTAGTCTCTGCTGTAGCAAACTCCTGTTTACCCTCCATTACTCCTAGACCTGACAAAACTCTTGTAAAGCTACTTGCATTTATATCCTTGTCTAGATGGCATCCTTCTCCTAGCATTTGCCTTGTACATCTATCCCACTGTTTTAAAATATATTTATGAGGCTCCTTGCTTTTCTTTTACTTGTTGTTATCCCAGTCCTGCTCACTCCACTATTTTCACTATAACTCACTCTCCTCCACACCCATCTCCATCTTACCTCAGCAGTCAGCTCTTCACTGATTGTTCTTGGGGTCCTCTTCCTTCACTGGCTCTATCCTACTCTGTTTGCCCTGCGGGCTCACTCCACTCCCCTACCCTGCCCCCCAATTCTCACCCGCCTCCAGTGCTCTTACATTTATACACCCAAACCACACCATTGTACTAACTACCAATCATAGATCCTAGTCCTTAAAGTGCCAGAACCAACATTTCCAAGTCTCATCTTACTAAATCACCTAACTTAACCTTTATATTTACCCTATATATAACTCTGCCATAATGTCATTGATATCAACCTCTCCACACCTAAGACCCTACTTCTATCTTCCCTCATACCTATTCTTTCTATATCTTATCTACTTACATTTTACGAACAGCTCCACTACATAAACCTTTGTTACCCCACAAAGCAAACCTCCACTCCACCATTAGCACTCTCTAAAAGCCATTCAAATACACCCAGCACAAAAGCCTACCTACCAGCAAAATATCACAGACTGACTCACATCAGATACTACAGGCCAAAAGCTAGGAAATCTCAACAGCCTTCTACTCATATTAACCTACACGGGTTCACTCAAACTATTAGCTCCCCCACAAGGACCAATAAACTCAATAACAATGAAAGCACCCTAGACTGGATTCTGATAAATAAACATCACCAAACTTAACAAAGTAGGGACTCTCCCTGAGGATATAAGTGACCATGCACTCACCTTCATAATCAGATTTAAGAATGACATTCCTAGCCCAATTACCTATAGGACAATAAGGAGCAAGAAAAATTTTAACCCTGACACCTTGCAAACTGAACTTAAAGCATGCGACTGGTCACCCCTCAAAAACTTGCCTCTAGAGGAAGCAGTAATCTACTTTAGTACACAATTCTTAGGTATTCTAGACTACCATGCACCAAAAAGGACCTTTAGAACTAGGAATAAACCTGCCCCCTGGCTCTCAAAAACAACCAAACAAAAAATGCTCCTCAGAAATAAAGTCTGGGCCAAGTGGCTTACTACGAAAAGACCAGAGGATCATTTAAAATTTTACATTCAACTCCGACAAACCCAGCAAAGCAAACCACAAAAATTCTGGGCAGGGATTAACGCACTTTTACACCCAGGTCATTCTGTCACACCCACCCCATTAGGTACTAACCATGATAGTCCAAAGCAAATTGCCAATACCTTTAACACCTTCTTTACTGAGACCATTCAGTCTTTTGACAATCAACTAACTCCTCACAGCTCACCTCTGACTTCCTCTACTACTGCCTTACCTCCCTCATTTTATCTCAAACCTGTCCCTACATCCCTTATTCTGAAACTTAAACCTACTACTCCTGCAGCTGATCTTCTACCTGCAGAATATCTGCAAAAAGCTGCAAAAGCCATAGCCTACCCCATCTCCATTTTGATTAACAGAACTATCTCTGAGGGAACTATTCCATCTATTTGGAAGATCTCACATATTATCCCCCTGCATAAAGGTGGAAACTCCAGGGAATTATCCAACTATAGACCTATTGCTATACTATCTCCACTGGCAAAAATCATGGAGAAATGCATCCATAGGCAACTGTTAAAACACCTAATAGATAACTTATTAGCTAACTGCCAACATGGCTTCAGACCATTTCACAACACTACAAATGCCCTTTTATCCTTCTCTGACTGTATTAACAAAAATAGCAATGACAACACTCTATCCTCAGCCCTCTTTATTGATCTTTCTAAAGCCTTCAATATGGTTAACCACCAACTTCTCATAAACATACTCAAAAACCTATCACTAGATGCACTGGCTATTCAATGGTTTATACCCTACTTAAACAATAGTCAACAGGCTGTTCTGTGGGAGAACAACTTATCTCCCCATCTCCCATTGCACTCAGTGTCCCACAAGGCTCTATACTAGGACCTCTTCTATTTTCTATTTTTATCAATGACCTACATTCTGTAATTCCTCAAGCTACCTCAATACAATACGCAGGTGACTCCACATTAATATGCTCAGCCCCCACTCCATCAGGCCTTCAGTCCCACACCCAAAATGTGTTTAACACAGTAGAGAAATGGTTACTACACCACTGCCTCATCTTGAACCCCCAAAAAAACAAACTTCTACTTTTTACTCCACCCTTAGGGCCTCCCCACTATACTTTACTGTTACATCAAACAATGATACCATCATATCCCCTGACTCAACCACAAAACTACTAGGGGTACTAATTGATAATAACCTTAACTTTGATACTCACATTAACAGTACCATAAAAAAAGTCAAAAACTAGGCTCCCTCTATAGAATCAAATCCTTTCTCACCCCACTAGCAAGGGCTACTATTGCCCAGACCTACTTAATCTCCACCCTCCTGTATGCCTCCCCTATATATACTAACCTCTCAAAAAAACAACTTGAACAAACTGGCTGTCTCCTACAATAATATTTCCAGATCTGCAACAGGCTCTACATTCAGAACCCATCACTGTACTAATTTTGAACACCTAGGATGGCTAGAGCTGCCAAATTTACTTCTATTTAAACAATTAATAGTTGCCTACAAAATCCTGTATCAGCCTACTAATACTCCAATTCTTACCAACCTTATCACCCCCTACAACAACCTTAAGACCCTACGCTCATCTAATGAAATATTAGTACAAATAGGTAAAACCAACAATATGGCTGGTGACTCTTTGTTCTCTAATACTGTGGGTAAAACCTGGAACTCTCTCCTGAGTGACCTGACCTCCCTCTCCTCATTAACACAATTTAAAAGTAAGCTGAAAACCTACCTTAAATCCCATTGGTTATGTCCCTGTGTGAACCCAGACTAACTACACATTTTTTTTTCTTCTCACAAAGACACCCATCTCATTAACTGTATATAATAATTGTCTATTGAAAGTAATAAAGATAACAGGCCTTATATATTATTAAAATGTCTTCATCAATACCCCTAAAATGTCGTCAACATTACCTACCTACCTATAACCAACAAATGTTATAAGTTATATGATTCTGTAAGTAGACATGTTTTGATGTGAAAATATTTGCTTATATATTTAATGTACCCACATCTGTAAAATCTATCATGTATAAAATTGCTTAAATATATATTGTACCTGTATCTGTTAAATATTGTTATTTTATATAAATTTTACTGTGTTTTCAAGGAGCTTTTCTCCCTGGGCCTCTGCTGAAAATGGACATATATCCACCTAGACTAGCCGCTAAACAAATGTAAAATAAATAAAATAAATAAATATACACGTATATATGTATGGAGATGCATATATATATATATATATATATATATATATATATATATATATATATAAATATATATATATATATATATATATATATATATATATATATATATATATATATATATATATATATATATATATATATATATATATATATATACATATATATATATATATATATATATACACATAATATTAATAGTGATATACATATATATATATATATATATATATATATATATATATATATATATATATATATATATATATAAACTATACATATATAGATAATAAAATATATATTACATAACTCTCTCCATCTACACACACACACACACACACACACACATATATATATATATATATATATATATATATATATATATATATATATATATATTTATATACATATGTTCATAACATGCAGTGGAGTCATACCTCAGAACCATACCTACCAACCCCTTACTGCAAGAAATCTGACCCAAGGCTGTCCAAATGGGGGGACAATGGGACAAAACTAGGGGCATATTTCAAATACACTCCTAGAAATGTAGAATGTTGCCAGAGTGACAGGGTTTGTTTCAGCATACATGTTCTGAAGGATGTGAGTTCTGAAACTGAAATGTATGTCATTATTTACTGTATAGAATGTTGCCAGAGTGACAGGGTTTGTTTCGGCATACATGTTCTGAAGGATGTGAGTTCTGAAACTGAAATGTATGTCATCCTTACTGTCAGAAATCCTCAGATCCTCACAGTGATTTACCAGGGATATGAAAATAATGCATCTGTGGAAAAGACCAGAAATATCAGCAATAGACCTATACATACTGCAACAATCCAGACAGTCCTGAGGTAGGCTCAAAACCCCTTAGTGCCATGAACCTGGGCCAGACCTGACAAAGTGAGGGGAGAAATCCATGGAAATAGGGACATATCTGAAATACTGGATAGATAAGCTGACACAGTTGCTGCAGTAACACCCTCATGTCTGTCCTAACATATATTGATTGAAATAGCACAATGCCAACACTAAATTTCTTCCCACTAGTTAGTGGCTGAAATCATCACATCAGCCCACTGATGTGTCAGAAATACACAGCACTTATGGGGGCCAGGCAACACTATATCCTACAAATATATGAACATAACATCACTTTAGGGAAACTACAGTCACCTGCTAAACATGTCACCAAGCACTGTCCAAACTACAGTCAGACTGACACAACACTAACCCAAATCTGCTAGGGGGAATTACACAAGTATTGGCAAATATATCAGGCACTACATGGATGTCACAGCACTGAAAAGCAGACACCAGTGTAAAAGTGCATACCTACAACCAATTCAACCACAGTCACAGTTACATTCCAGTAAGGCAAAGGAACAGTAAAAAACATCTCAACATGTTTGTCACTCACACACTGCCTCCACATATACTGGCCCAATTCACAGTGTACTATGATGCCTGACTGTGGTATGGGACATGTCTCAGCCTGTCCCTACATACAAATGCAGCTGATAAACCACCAGAAACTGGAGCAGCATGCACAGGCAGATAGAAAAGTAGCCATAACACAAACACCCATACCCCTCCCTACACAGGCCAAATAACATTGACACAACACACTGCTCCACAATTCTGAAAGTCTGTCAACAATTGCCAGAAATACACAGACCTTTCAACTGTACAGAGTCCCACAGAATATCCAGGTTTTCTCCTCATATATAAGGCCTCTTCCACATAACATGTCTGGCAGTCTGATACATCACTGGGATAATGTCAGGAATGTAGGCACTAAATAATCATATACTATACCTATCAACCTTTTACTGCATGACATCTGGACAAAGCCTGACATAATTGTAGGACAGAGGCCCAACAACAGGGGCATATTTGAAATATTGCTGTTATAAACCTAAGAATGTTGCTGTTGTAACAGGGTTAGTTGTAACATATCTTGTCTGAGGGATATGAGGTCAGAAACACAAATGGATGTTAGCAGTTACTGACTGCAATCCCCAGAGTATGCTACTGAATTTCCAAAGACAAAAAATGCCTGAGGAACACACCAAACATAGGAGTCTAAATTCTGGCCATTCTGCAAATAGCCCCACAGGTGAGAGTTATGTCAAACACATAACACTGTCAGAATTAAAATCAAAGAGGAACTCCATGTCCACACAAACCCTGTTAGACTAGCATGAATCCAAATGTATAACAGCAATACTTACATTCTACCCCTATGTCTGGAACATTCTCTCCCATTCAATTGGCCTGTCTCCGCAATTTTGGTTGTAATAGGTATTTCCAAATAGCCTCTGTGATGCTGTTGTTCACACACCTCCATGATGTCACCCTCACTCGCAAGGAAAAGGGCCAATGTTCACATGGCATACTCAATGATAGGAGTGTATTGCCATGCCATTTGTTATATGAATAACAACACAGCTGTCCTGCATGCGATTAGCAAGTAGGGGGCACCAATTGGTGCACAGGCCAAAGCAGATTTACACCCTACATCCTTGAGAGAGAGAGACAGACAGACAGTGGAAAGGAACATAAAAGCCAAGCAGGATATAACCACCTGCAGTTGAATAAAACAAACAGTTATGTCAAACAAGTAAGCATGCCATGCACTGCAGTAAGGGGTATGTAAGAATGGGAAATGGGAACTGTAACATATATGTCTCAAAAGGACTTGGTGTACTAATATATTGATGATCAGAACCTATGACCATAGCATCTGGGTCTGTCTGCAGTGACATAGATCATAGGTCAGGCCCCTGAGTCACCCCAGGAAAGGATGGCTCACATATGAGTACTACTGCAGTGTGTGTTGAACAAAACTGACTGTGACAATGCTAGACCAGCTGCTGGGATGTCGTACATATCCATATCTTACTTGTGAATGCAATTATGATATACTTGGTTGTTTCAGAAATGTGAGAGACCTATACATGGTATTTGCATAGTAAAGTACTGTTGCACATATGTGTGTTGAACTGCATGTGATATACTGAGCTCATACCATTAAACTGTCCAGTGTTATGCACACTGACCATATGTGTGCCTCATATTTGTAGTCATTTACTCATACAGTTGTGTTATGTCTGATAAATCATTGGCAAATCTGTGAAGACTGACATTACAATATCTCCTTTTTCTTCTGGCTGTTCCCATTAGGGGTTGCCACAGTGGATCATCTGTTGCCATTTCTGCCTGTTCTCTGCATCCTGCTCTGTCATACCAACCACCTGCATGTCCTCTCTCACTACACCATGAAATCTTATCTGAGGCCTTTCGCTTTTCCTCTTACCTGGCTTCATCCTTACCATCCTTTTCTCAATATACTCAGCATCCCTCTGCAGCACATGTCCAAACTGATGTAATCTTGTCTCTCTGGCTTTGTCTCAAAATTGTCCAACATGGGCTGACCCTGTCATATACACATTGCTAATCCTGTCCACCTTCATCTCAACCAGTGCAAATCCTAACATCTGTAACTCTGCCACGTCCAACTCTGACTCCTGCCTTTTTGTCAATGACACTGTCCCCAACCTATATAACATATCTGGTCTCACTATCCTATTGTAGACCTTCCCTTTCACTGTTACTAGTACTCGTCTGTCACAAATCAGTACTGACACTCTTCTCCACCCCCTTCATTTTGCCTGCACTCTCTTCTTCACCTGTCCTCCACAGTCGTCATTACTCTGAAATGTTGATCCCAGTCATTTATAGTCATCCCCCATTGCCAACTCTACTCCCTGCATCCTCAACATTCCACTACCCTTCCTCTCATTCACACACAGATATTCTATCTTAGTCCTGCTGACCTTCATTCCTCTCCTCTCTAGAGCATATTTCCACCTCTACAGGGTCTCCTAAATCTGTACCCTACTCTCTGTACAGATCATAATGTCATTTGCAAACATCATACTCAATGAGGACTCCTGTATAATCCTGTCTATCACCATTGCAAATAAGGAAGGGCTCATAGCTGATCCATGATGTCATCCCACCTCCACCTTAAACACATCTGTCACTCGTGCCACAAACCTCACCACTGCCGCACCACACTTGTACATATCCTGTACCATTCTTACATATATCTCTGCCACTCATGACTTCTTCATACAATACCACAACTCCCCTCTAGGCACCCTGTCATATGTTTTCTCTACATCCAGAAACACACAAATCAACTTCTGACCTTCTCTGTACTACTCCATCAACACTTTCAGAGCAAACTTCATATCTGTAGTGCTCTTACCTGGCATGACAACATACTGCTGACCACTACTCATCACCGCCCTGCTTAACCTAGCTTCCACTACTCTTTCTCATAACTTCAAGCTGTATCTAATTAATTTTATCCTTCTGTAGTTACTACAGCTCTGCATATCAACCTTATTCTTAAAATGGTACATAAACACTTTCTCTCCACTCCACATGTAACCTCTCACTTTTCAAGATATCATTAAACAAGCTGGTGAAAAACACCACTGCCGTTTCCCCTAAACACCTGCATGCTACCACAGGTATGTCATGTGGACCAAAAGGCTTTCCAATATTCATCCTCTTCATTAGCTGCCCTTACTTCCTCCTTGGTAAGCCATTGCACTTCCTGTTTCAAACATACCCACATCATCCAACCCTCTCTCTCTCTTTCTCTTCATTCATCAGCCTCTCAAAGTAATCTGTCCATCTGCTCAACACACTCATCACTTGTGAGTACATTTCCCTCATCATCCTTTATCATCCTTATCTGCTGCACATCGTTCCTTCCTCAGTCCCTCTGTCTAGCCAACTGGTACAAGTCCTGTAATCCCTCCTTAGTGTCCAACCTGTCATAAAAGTCATCATATGCCTCATCCTTAGTCTTTGCCACCTCTCTCTTTGCCATATACCTAATCTCCTCATACTCCTGTCTACTTTCCTCATCTCTCTGACAATCCCACTCATTCATCCCCAACCTCTTTCTCTGCATACTGTCCTGTAATTCCTCAGACCAACACCACGTGTCCTTGTACTCCTTCCTCCATCCACATGTCACACCAAGCACCTTTCTCGCTGTCTCCATTGCTAGCTCTTCTGTATCTACCCAGATATTTGGTAAATCGTCACTACCACACAGTGCCTGTCTTAACTTCCCTGAACTCCACCTCACAATCACCCTTTTCCAGTTCCCACCATTTCATCCTTGGTGCTGCTCTCGCATTCCTCTTCTTGATCATCAACATCATCTTACAGACCAACAGTCTCTGCTGCCTAACTAGACTTTCCCCTGTCACCACTTTACAGTCTCCAGTCTCTGATCTCCTTCAAACTAGCCCTCCTACATTGGCTATATTCCACCTGTGAGCATCTCCCTCCACTCTTGTATGTCACCCTATGCTCCTCCTTCTTGTTATAGTATGTAATCACCACATACACGTCCATCCTTTTTGCAAAATCCACTACCATCTCACCGTCTGCATTCCTTTGTTTAATACCATACATACCTATCCCTTCCGCATCCCCTCTGTTCCCTTCACCAACATGACCATTGAAATATGCTGCAATCACCACTTTCTCAGCCTCAGGTACAGTCATCACCATGTCATCCAACTGACTTCACATTTCTCTTTCTCATCCACCATGCAAGCAACCTGCATAGCATATGCACTAAAAACATTCATCATCACAGCATCCATTTTCAGATTCATAAACATCACTCTATCAGACACTCATGTCATCCTCCAAAAACACCCTTGGCATACTGCTCCATCAGGATAACCCCTACCCCGTTTCCCCTCCCATCCACACCCTGATAGCACAATTGTGACCTGGCTCTGATACACCTAGCCATACTCCCCTTCCATCTGGTCTCTTGCACACACAATATATCCACCTTCCTATGGCCATCATATCAGCTAGCTCTGTCCCTATATCAGTCATACTGCCAACATTAAAAGGTCTTATCCTCACTACCACACTCCTAGCCTTTCCCCTTTCTTCCTGCCATATGAGTGTTGGACATCCTCCAGGGTATGTCAGTCAATGCAAAGTCTACTGTGCTATTGAATGACTCAAGTGTGTTACAGCAATATTAAGACAGTGTCACAAATTATGTCCCATTGTCCCCCATGGATGTGTGGGGTCCTACAGATGTCCTGCTCTAATGGTTTCAGAGGGATGACTGGGCAGCAAGAGTGTGAATACAGTGTGCCATACTGACATAAAACAGATATGTATATCAGGTATTACCTGTGCACATGTAAGTATGAGTAGGTGTATCTGGCCACCTAATAACAACAGACAATGGATGCAAAATGTCAGTTAAATAAGCTGTACATGTTGTACATGTGTGTAATCTTAGTTACTGTGCATCCAACAGAGTGACATTTCTACAGCTACTGGTTGTTGCATTGCCCTGACACAGCCATGGGTACTACAATAAGCATGATTATCTGTTTGAAATTGGAGAGGTGTCCAGCTGTGTTATGATGCTGTGTCCATGCCTACTACAAACAGTTATATGAACATCAACATAACTGTATGGACTCACAATATCTTACTCGTAAAACCTGTCTCCACCAAAGTAGAGTAATTGCCTTTACTGGACAGCAGCAATACACAAACCACAGACTTGGTCCTTATATTGGCTGTTCAGGGCAAATTAGGAGCTGGCACCAACTTGGCATCAAGCCAACCTTTGTCTGATCAATCATATAAGGTCATAGGTGGAGTACTGTAAGGCTAACTATGAGTACAAACTGGACACATCCACCAAGGCCAATCACAAGGCCTTCTTCACATATGTCTGCAATCTCAGAATCAACAAACCAACCTACCCTGCAACGGTGGTCAGTCAGACTGCATACACGCACAGCATAGCTGCAGATAGGTTTAGGGCAAACATCACCCCCTGGCTCAGCATCACTATAGGTGGATATGCACAGCACCCACACCCCTCCCCTTATCACAAGTGAGCAGGTACATATTGCCTACTGAAAGGCAACAAACGTAAGTATCCATGGGACCTGATAACATCCCTGTCTGCATCCTACATGAACCCAGGCATGTGTTCCCAGTTCCATCACACACTGTAGTCACACCAAGCCTTGGCACCATCCACACCCCATCCACATTGAAGATGGTCAATGTCATCCCCTCTACACAAACACAAATCAGGAGTACAGGATTATGAAATTAAGTAGCCCTCATTGTGGGGAATATGACACATCAAGACGAGCAGTGCAATGCAAGCAGATAAAGTGCTGATAGATTACAGAGGAATGTTGTGGTTTTGAGTGGTGGTTACTGTTATTCAATGTAGCTGTGCAGGTTCTGTACATACTGTTGCCAAATGTATGAGATCCTGTGATGTGTTTCACTTTTTATGTTTTCCAGGTGCAATGTCACATCAGCAAAGGTCTACTTTCTCAGCGGCTGAGATAAATATAATCATAGAAGCCATACTACAGAACCATGCCATAATGTTTGGCTGGAGGCAGCAA